>NC_058081.1:679501299-679801299 GCF_014858855.1 Bufo gargarizans
TTTTGTTATCAGAATTTTATGTGATGGATCAGAACACAATAGTCTGAGTTGGTGAATTGAAATAAGAAAAATATATAAATAAAACTATTGTTTAGAAATAGAAAACAGAAAATTGGCATGTGCGTATGTATTCACCCCCTTTGTTAGGAAGACCATAAAAAGCTCTGATGCAACCAATTACCTTCAGAAGTCACATAATTAGTGAAATGATGTCCACCTGTGTGCAATCTAAGTGTCACATGATCTGTCATTACATATACACACCTTTTTTGATAGGCCCCAGAGGCTGCAACACCTAAGCAAGAGGCATCACTAACAAAACACTGCCATAAAGACCAAGGAACTCTCCAAACAAGTAAGGGACAATGTTGTTGAGAAGTACAAGTCAGGGTTAAGTTATACAAAAATATCCAAATCTATGATGATCCCCAGGAGCACCATCAAATCTATCATAACCAAATGGAAAGAACATGGCACAACAGCAAACCTGCTGAGAGACGGCCGCCCACCAAAACTCACGGACCGGACAAGGAGGGCATTAATCAGAGAGACAGCACAGAGACCTAAGGTAACCCTGGAGGAGCTGCAGAGTTCCACAGCAGAGACTGGAGTATCTGTACATAGGACGACAATAAGCCGTATGCTCCATAGAGTTGGGCTTTATGGCAGAGTGGCCAGACTAAAGCCGTTACTTTCAGCTAAAAACAAAAAGGCACGTTGTGAGTTTGCGATAAGACATGTGGGAGACTCCCAAAATGTATGGAGGAAGGTGCTCTGGTCTGATGAGACTAAAATTGAACTTTTTTGGCCATAAAAAAAACACTGCTATGTCTGGAGCAAACCCAACTTATCACATCACCCAAAGAACACCATCCCCACAGTGAAACATGGTGGTGGCAGCATCATGCTGGGGGGATGTTTTTCAGCAGCCGGGACTGGGAAACTGGTCAGAGTTGAGGGAAAGATAGATGGTGCTAAATACAGGGATATTCTTGAGCAAAACCTGTACCACTCTGTACGTGATTTGAGACTAGGACGGAGGTTCACCTTCCAGCAAGACAATGACCCCAAACACACTGCTAAAGCAACACTTGAGTGGTTTAAGGGGAAACATGTACAGTAAATGTATGGGAATGGCCGAGTCAAAGCCCAGATCTCAATCCAATAGAAAATCTGTAGTCAGACTTAAAGATTGCTGTTCACAAGTGCAAACCATCCAACTTGAAGGAGCTGGAGCAGTTTTGCAAGGAGGAATGGGCAAAAATCCCAGTGGTAAGATGTGGCAAGCTCATAGAGACTTATCCAAAGCGAGTTGGAGCTGTGATTGCCGCAAAAGGTGGCTCTACAAGGTATTGACTTTAGGGGGGTGAATAGTTATGCACATTGACCTTTTCTGTTATTTTGTCCTATTTGTTGTTTGCGTCACAATAAAAATAAAAAATCTTCAAGTTGTGGGCATGTTCTGTAAATTAAATGATGCAAATCCTCAAACAATCCATGTTAATTCCAGGTTGTGAGGCACCAAAACACGAAAAAAGTCAAGGGGGAAGGGGGGGGGGGGTTGGGTGAATACTTTTGCAAGGCACTGTATGCAGACAGTTTGATAGGGAGGTCACCAGTGACTTTCCCTTTTAATTCTAAAAGCTCAGTAACTTTTTATTGATACAAACCTGTAGCAAGATTTTTCCCTCCATACTATAATGTGTTTACTGTTTTCATTTGCCTTATGTAATATGGTGTTGATTAGATCATTGAATGCAACTTCCCCCAATATCCTGAGGATGGCCCGAGGAAGAATGAGTAGTATTGAACAGTTTCCAGGAAAACCGAGTCATCCGTGATCTGCTGGACATGTCATAGATTATATTAGAAGTAATGGTCCAGTTTCTATGACGACCTGCATGAAAATGCAATAATCTTTTTCCTCTGGAGTTACAGGGGCTGTCTTATAGACCAGACAATTTTACTTTTATAAACCCCGAAAGTAAAAAATAAATACAAAAAATACACATAATAAGAAATTGAATGCATTTGCCCATTCAGGACTTTCATTGCATATTGCCATCGCCGTCAGATAGATGCAGATCCCACCTCTGAAACCTGGTCCAATCTCCAGAACGGGACCCCCGAAATGATCAGAGAGCAGTCACACAAGCGTGGCCTCCCTCCATTCACCACAATGGTAGTTCTGTAAATAGCCAGACGCCCGCTTGGCTATTTCCGGCAGTCCCATAACGGTGAGGTGGTTGAGCTTGTGCGGCGCACTCTTCATTCACCGCTATGGGACTTCCAAAAACAGCCTAACACCCTCGTTTGGCTATTTTCTGAAATCCCATAGTACGGAAGGCACACAGCACATGCACAGTATGTTCTCCTTCACTTTGGGGGCTCGTCCTGGAGATAGGAGCAGGTCCCGGAGATGGCCCCTGCTCCTGTCTGACATTGATGGTATGTACATATTTTTATCCACATTTTTTCTATTATATCCAACCATAACTTATTGCCTGTGCCAAGATCTGCGCAAAACCTTGTCACACTTTCACCAGGTAGCGCATGTGGTTTGTGGTGCAGAACGGCGCAGAAATCCTCACGGAAATTTGTGTGGAATTTCTGCAAGACAGCCAGTATCCGTGTGCAGCTAGCCTAAAAGATCCAGAGGATTCCTTACATTGACGGCGCGATCCACCAGTCGAAAAGCTGCATGAGTTCTTGCTCCGGCGTTTGCCCTTGCACGTTGTTGCGCTGGCAGCAGGGTGGGGTTACCAGCTAATCATGGGCTGTAGCCAAATGTGAACAAGCAAACTGAAATGTCCTTTCCCATTGACTGCACATTGTCCTGGCAGCACATCTGAACAGTTTTTGACCTTACTCCATCCCAGTGTCATTACTCCGTTCTGCTTTGTGTCCATCTTCCCGTGCCTGTCAGCAGCATCTAAGTCACCCTGACATGGATGGCTTACATTGGCTTCTTTCATATACAAAGCGCGAACACTCAGCAATAGCCTCTGAAACTGTATAAAAAAAGCAATGCAAATATGGAAAAATGGAGGCGACCAGCTTCCATGAATGTAGCACGGTTGTTCTGTAGCTCCAAGTAAGAATTCTAAAGTCAATTGTAGATCTAGCATTTATGGGGGGGGGGGGGGGGGCGATGGGACTCCGGTTTCCTCACACACCCCAAAGACAGGACAGCAAGTGATGAAGTCTGTCAACCACTGAGGAATGTGTTGGTATTATATAAGCAAGAGACGTATAATAATGTGTTAAAGGGAATGTGTCACTAATCATTGATGAATAGGGGATCTATATATATAGGGAATATCTGTTATTGTAATCCTGCCAGTGATGATAGGGGCTCATGCACACAGCCATAGCCGTTTTTGAGGCCTGCAATTTGCTTTCCACATCTTTTGTGACCCCATTGAAGTTAATGGGTCCCCATACGACCCACAAAGAATGCAGACAAAAAATATGTTGGTGTGCATGAGCCCTAATGATTACCATTGCTGTTTCAGTAAATGGAGCAATTATGCACATGCAACTATGGAACATATTTTCAAATTCAACCCATTTAATTTCTGTGGCCGAAAAACAATTCCAATATGCATACATTGGAACATTTTGTTTTGACAAAAATGGCATCCACATTAAAAATGAGATTAGCATCATGTAAATGCATCGTCATTGATTTTTCTGTAAAAAATGAATTGGTACACATCGGTAATATAGACCTTGTAAATACGCCTTGTAAATAGTGGATCATGTGTTTTATGTATATGTAAAGACTTAGAAGTGGTGCCTATTAGGCTTAGTGGCCGGTATGAAAACTGCAGGATTTTAGAAAAAAAACAAAAAAAGGGCTTGATCTAAATGGGTCCTTTTTTGATTACACAATCCCTTTAAGATGTGGAAATTTGTCATATAAGACGCTGTGATAAATTTGGCACATCTTTAGACTGTCCAGTCTGCATAAATATGAAATATTAAACTGGATTAGTAAATCTGCCCCACAAATCATTTTTTTTAATATTCACTAGATCCAGTGTTGGCAGTCTTGAGCGATCTCCCTGTGTGGGTCCTCTGCTCTGATCTACTAGATTTATTTCAGGCCAGCAATTGAAGGATGGAGCGGAGCATGTGCGACCACCTCAGCGATGTTATTGCAGTGGACGGAGGAATAAGGAAAAGAACAGCAGGTGGCGCTATACAGAGAGATTTTATTGAATAACTCACTGGCTACACTTAATTACAGGCAATTACAAAAGTATTCAGATCCAGGTGCCGGCTTCTAAAAATGTAGTATAGTTTTGGTGGGACAACCCTCTTAAAGATAACAGGACAGATGCCTGTTTACGTGGGTGAGTGGGATTCTGACCAATGATATTTTTAGGCCAGCTTAAAAGATGTGGTCAGCGATAATAAAGCAAATGATCATTTGCTCACACCGCATGTTTACACAGGTCAGTCGTCGCAAGCGATCATGCTTCTGATCAGAGTATTTAAAAAAAAGTGCAAAACTCTGAGGATGAAGTTGCGGTGTATTAAGCAGAGCAATCTTCCGACACTTTCGTTTGATGAGCAGCTTGTTTGTCAGCGGAAAGCCAAACATCCATAATACAGGGCTATATTCATTTTGCTTGTTGCGCATCTGTATGCATAAACCTGCTCGAGTCAAGTAAGGATTTCCTGTGCTCGCAAACATAAAAGTTTTTTTCCCCCCCTCTTTTAAGCACAGAGACGGCTTTGTCTCCCGTTGGGTATTACTTGTACAGGTCAGATAGCTGATGCTTAGTCACCAAAGCTTTCAGACCATTCACTCTTAGCTAGAGATCTGTCTCCTTGTTTAACAGACCAGGTTCAATACAGAGTTTCTCCAAACCTTGCATATTGTTCTTGCTTGCATCCTATTCGGGGAGCCCCTGAAGTCCTTGAGAATTTTATGTGACGTTGTAGTTCATTAGTTTTGCACCAAACCCACTAATCTCCGTTTTTTATCTGTTTCCTGTCCTGTATCTGTACTGCTCCATTATATTCTTTTCATGGACAATGAATAAAGGGTGCTAATCTTTTCAATCTCTTGCCCTTTTTATCACACTGCTATGACGATGATGCAAATAACCTTTGACAGTCCCGCTTTCCAGCTTCACAGTTCCGTTCCATCACTACTAGCATGGGCCTTTCTAGCTGCCTACTGGCGGTGGTGGCGAAGAACTACTTCATTAAATGTTAGGTGGTTGTTGGCAGATTCTGTCTATTTTTGGTGTGGCCCGCCAACGACCTAATATCGATCCGCTATCGGACTCTCCCATGACATCATTCTGACCATGGTTTCCCTAAATATGCCTCAAGAGAGGAGTCGGGCTGCTGCTCTAGTTCCAAGGTGCACGTCCATCTCTTGTTGGCAAAAGTAATTTTCAGCAATGAAGAATTAGAATTTTAAATTTAAGAGGTTGTATGTATATGAGAAGATCACCAAAAACTCTAACAATACTATAATATATATATATATATATATATATATATATATGAGAAGGCACAGTTCTGCAGTGCAACCTCACCATTTGGAGGCCATTGTGAGGGCTTGGTCTTAACACATCCTTCACTACTGTTGTTATTTGGAGCTAGAACTAGAATACTAGAACTTGAGGATCTCCAGACTAATGGGTGCTTTACAAAGGGTCACCTGGTATTAGAAGCCTGATCGCTCTTTAACATTTGAATATTGGATAGAACTAGATTTGCAGGGTTTTGCTGGTGACTCGCTTCCTTGACATATTCACTGAAGTACAGTAAGCTCACTGTGTCTTCCATTTTCCATATATTAGAGAGTGAATGCACAAGGCCGCTTGTTCTTGAGATAGGTGGGGATCTCTATTTTTCTTGATTTTATGATCTGTGAATTGATTATATATAATTTCAGTGAATTGTAGGAAAATCTCCTTTAAGTCTAATTTCACATGCGCAACAAAACTGAGCACGTGCAATTAGAAAATTATTCAGATCCAGGTGCTGGTTTGAAAAATGTAGAATATTTTTCGTGAGGCAAGCCCTTTAACGTATACCTTAAGAGGCTAATATATAGGCATATGGATCCTTGTATGCCAGTTCATTAAAAATAAAGGGAATTAAAAAAAATATAAAATAATAATATGCATATTTTACAATAAATAAATGATCATAAAATACACATTTATTTGTAATCTTCATGCCTGTAACAACCTGCATAATAAATTTGCAGCGTCATGTATGGGAAAAAAAAAAAAGGAGATAGATATATATATATATATACAGGTCCTTCTAAAAAAATTAGCATATTGTGATAAAGTTCATTATTTTCTGTAATGTACTGATAAACATTAGACTTTCATATATTTTAGATTCATTACACACCAACTGAAGTAGTTCAAGCCTTTTATTGTTTTAATATTGATGATTTTGGCATACAGCTCATGAAAACCCAAATTTCCTATCTCAAAAAATTAGCATATTTCATCCGACCAATAAAAGAAAAGTGTTTTTAATACAAAAAAAGTCAACCTTCAAATAATTATGTTCAGTTATGCACTCAATACTTTGTCGGGAATCCTTTTGCAGAAATGACTGCTTCAATGCGGCGTGGCATGGAGGCAATCAGCCTGTGGCACTGCTGAGGTGTTATGGAGGCCCAGGAGGCTTCGATAGCGGCCTTAAGCTCATCCAGAGTGTTGGGTCTTGCGTCTCTCAACTTTCTCTTCCCAATATCCCACAGATTCTCTATGGGGTTCAGGTCAGGAGAGTTGGCAGGCCAGTTGAGCACAGTAATACCATGGTCAGTAAACCATTTACCAGTGGTTTTGGCACTGTGAGCAGGTGCCAGGTCGTGCTGAAAAATGAAATCTTCATCTCCATAAAGCTTTTCAGCAGATGGAAGCATGAAGTGCTCCAAAATCTCCTGATAGCTAGCTGCATTGACCCTGCCCTTGATAAAACACAGTGGACCAACACCAGCAGCTGACATGGCACCCCAGACCATCACTGACTGTGGGTACTTGACACTGGACTTCAGGCATTTTGGCATTTCCCTCTCCCCAGTCTTCCTCCAGACTCTGGCACCTTGATTTCCGAATGACATGCAAAATTTGCTTTCATCCGAAAAAAGTACTTTGGACCACTGAGCAACAGTCCAGTGCTACTTCTCTGTAGCCCAGGTCAGGCGCTTCTGCCGCTGTTTCTGGTTCAAAAGTTGCTTGACCTGGGGAATGCGGCACCTGTAGCCCATTTCCTGCACACGCCTGTACACGGTGGCTCTGGATGTTTCTACTCCAGACTCAGTCCACTGCTTCCGCAGGTCCCCCAAGGGCTGGAATCGGTCCTTCTCCACAATCTTCCTCAGGGTCCGTTCACCTCTTCTCGTTGTGCAGCGTTTTCTGGCACACTTTTTCCTTCCCACAGACTTCCCACTGAGGTGCCTTGATACAGCACTCTGGGAACAGCCTATTCGTTCAGAAATTTCTTTCTGTGTCTTACCCTCTTGCTTGAGGGTGTCAATGATGGCCTTCTGGACAGCAGTCAGGTCGGCAATCTTACCCATGATTGCGGTTTTGAGTAATGAACCAGGCTGGGAGTTTTTAAAAGCCTCAGGAATCTTTTGCAGGTGTTTAGAGTTAATTAGTTGATTCAGATGATTAGGTTAATAGCTCGTTTAGAGAACCTTTTCATGATATGCTAATTTTTTTAGATAGGAATTTTGGGTTTTCATGAGCTGTATGCCAAAATCATCAATATTAAAACAATAAAAGGCTTGAACTACTTCAGTTAGTGTGTAATGAATCTAAAATATCTGAAAGTCTAATGTTTATCAGTACATTACAGAAAATAATGAACTTTATCACAATATGCTAATTTTTTGAGAAGGACCTGTGTGTGTGTGTGTGTATATATATATATACACATACACACACACCATAAAACAAACTGCAGAAATAGCTTTTTTCTGTACTACTGCAAAAATAAAATTAATCAGCATTAATTTAAATGTGTGAAAAAATGACCCATACCTAAAGAACGTGTCCTGAAAAAAAAAAAAAAAAAAAGCTTCATATTACTACCTTAGTCGAGCAATAAATTGTGGCTGCTGGAATGCAAAGAGGAAAAATGTAAAAAAAAAAATTCTGACCCTCAAGGTGTTAAACAAGTTTGTGAGGGTTGTTGGTATGTCGATACGATTGTATGACCATAATTGTGTACGTGTGTGATCGTGCAGCATTCACGTAGCTTTGTTCATAATAAGAATAAAAAAAGCTATAAACAGCTAAAAGTGAGGACTGTAAGAGACTTTCTATAACTTGAGTCAGACGTTTATTATTTTTTTTTTTTTACTATATAAGGTCGGGGCTCATTTTTCTTTCTCAACTTCAAATTGTATTCTCTGGTGTGACTTCAATGTTCTCCCTCCCTCCATTGCTAAATTCCCCTGCCGGACGAAGAATAAGTATCACAAGCAGATGCCAAGAGCTCTGCCTGCGTCATCCACAGCACTTTGTAAATATTCTGTTCATAGGACTGCTAACAAGCCATCATTTATCACCTCCCTGGTGAAGTGTAACATGAGAGCCGTCCTAGCTGAGGAGAGTCACGTTCAAGCCCTTCCAGTGTCAGAGGCCAGCAGTGGTGGTACTCACTAATTCTCAGGGTCTACATGGCCAGTCAAAAGTCTTGACCTTCAGTGACCAGTCAGAAGTATTCCCACTGGCCGTGTGGCCACTTATCTTTGTGGTTGGTTAGTCAAACTTTATTAGTTAGTTGGAAGTAAGGAGGCATCAGACAAGCTTGTGAAGGTATTTTAAATAGCGGTGGTCCTAAATCCGACTTCCAATGTTCAGGGTATACGTGGCCACGTGAGGTTCCCCTGCTATTTCTCCTGGAAATGCAAGATTAAATTAACTGGGAGTTACCAGTTGGGCACGTGTCCCTGCACACTCTGACATTATCCAATCAGTGCCGCCTGTGTGAGGACACATCCCATTGACAAGGGGAATGGTAACACCCATGTACCAATGTGTTCCTAAATTTCTGGGACTTTTAACAAGGAACTTCAAAGAACTTCTCTAATAAACTTTTGCACTAGAATGGGACTCTGCTCAATTTTAGCAATATAGCAAGTATCTGCGGTATTTGTAAGGCAGCCTAGCAGCTAGTACTGGCAAAATATACATGACGTGTAATGATATGTATAGTACGTGTATAGTACGTGGATCTCTATGTGCATAGTTCTTCTACGTAGGGACGCAATCATCCCCCTTCTTACCCCAACACAGTCCCTGAGACCAGTCTGTATTAGTAATAGGACACTATGGAGATATATTCTAAGAATGGCTCAGACCAGGGATACTCAACCTGCGGCCCACTCCCAGAATGCCTGTACAGCCTACAGCTTTTAGGGAATGCTGGGAGTTTTGCAACAGCTGGAGTGCCTCCGGTTGAGTATCCCTGGCTCAGACGATACTGGGGCACCCAAATGGTTCACGCTGTGTGTCCCTACAGCTTCCCACTTCTAAGCATTGTGGAAAAATTACACCCAAGCGCCCTTTTAGATGGACAGCTAATTGGCCGATCCAGACCATTAGCCATGCAGGCCCATGCATAAGACTCTTTAAAAGGGAACCTGTGATCAGCCTACATTAGTGACAAATCTGCCTCTCATGAGCTAAAATTAAGTGGTTTCTGAGAACCTGCTAAATGATCATCGCAGCACGGGCCTAAAAAGAGCCTGAGAACTGTCCTGGTTATATATGAGATGTCCCTGCCCACCCACTAGTTAGAAAACTCGAGAGAAAATTTGTCAGTGGTTGGGTGGGGAGAGCAGGAGCTCTTGAGAACCATGAGTCTTCTCAGATAGCCATGACTCTTTTCCAGGCCTCAGCTGTGATCATTATGCAGGATTTCAGGAACAACTTAAAGGTGTCATCTTCACCCAGGCAGCCCCTCTGATATGAGCATCGGAGCATTTCATGCTCCAATGCTCTCCCTTGCCTCGCTGTATAGCGCAGGGCAAGGACTGTTTGTTTATACTTTTTACTCTGCTAGGCAGAAGCTTCTGCCTAGCAGCATTACCTGTTAGGTCACCGGCTCCAATGGGCGGGTTTTAGCGCTGCCCTAGCCTGTTTTACAGGCTGAGGCAGCGCTGAAGCCCGTCCATTAGTGCCGGTGATGTCACAGGGCTCACTGCTAGGCAGAAGCCTCCACCTAGCAGAGATCTGGTACATCACCAGATCTGCTGAAAAAAGCCCTTGCCCCGCACAATTCAGCACAGAGCAAGGGAGGGCTCATATAAGAGGTGCTGTCTGTGTGAAAAAGGGGATATGTCGAGGTTCAGAGCTCAGGAGTGGAAGATGGCTGAAACAGGGTGCAAGTCACTGCTATTTACTGCCATCACTGATGGCAGAATAAAGTTGATGACAGGTTCCATTTAAATGAGCATTGATTGTCCCATGTAAAAGGTTCCTTTTTTTTTTTTTTTTATGCAGTTTTTGAAAATGCTCCGGTTTGACATCACCTGCAGCCGGCGGTAATCGCATTCATCATAAGGGGAGCCCATCACTGCCAAGGCCAGTGATTGGCTGCGGTGATGTCAAACCAGATGTTTTCAACGAGGGAGTGCAGTGGAGCATCACAGGCCTGGAGGAGAAGGAGCCAGCGCCCGGAAGCAGGTAAGTAAGCTTCTCTTTACAGGTCCGGCCAAACCGCCCCCATTCTTGCACAATCCCTTTAAGGATAGATACTACTTATCCTCTTTTTGGCTTCAAGAACTGCATCGGAAACCTGAATGTGTGGCAGCAGCCTTATAAGACCAGTGTAGAAGGGTTTTTAATGGATGACCTTGTGCATGCTTTTTTGCTTAATTTGGGTTATTTTGTGTGATATACGATTACTTTCCGTTTATTTTGCTCTGATGGGTCTGTGTGGGGTAAATGTTCATTACTAATAGTAATACTTGCTGGAAGCCTTGCTGCTTACGTGCGTAATTTATTTAGTCAGACGTAGGATGTCGTCTCTCCATTAGCCCCTGGCAATGATAGCGCCATATTGATGAGTGCCGTTTTGATATCCATTACATGGGGTGTGACGGGATTACGGGTCGGAAATATGAATGAAGATAAGGGAATTTATTCCCATTGATGCCTATGCACCACGGATATTATTCGAGCCTATAATATTGAGTTTTGCCCAGAAGCAGCGGGGTTAATAGCTCCGTGAAATCTGCTTTGTGTATGTGCTGCCTGTTAGCTGGAGGAATGCAGGTGCGTATACCCCTGGGTCTGAGTAATGACTCCGAAACATACTGGGACATTTAGCAGAGATTATTCCAGCGCTGACGTGGTTGCCTGTATCACTCAACCAGCTCATTAGGAACAGCTCAGACTCAGAGGAGGTTTGAAGGTCAGTAGCCTCCAATAGGACTCTCTGTTAGAAAATGATTGTAATTAGGAGCTGTGCTGAAAGTAACATTTACCCTCAAATCCCCAGCCCCTCTTTGAACGCTATAACGCTGCTAGTATTACCTTTTTTTTCCCTCCTCACTTATCCAGACGTGTTTTGTGATTTTCCACAGTAGTGTCCTTCTTTGTTTGTCTGTCTAGATCAGGAATAGAGAAAGGAATGTGGAGGTGGAAATGCAGCCTGAAAATGGAAGAGCTCGACAGATTATTAAAATACAACCTAGCAGGAATATCCCAAAACCTGGCCTGAAATCGGTCACCTTATTATAGACGCTAAAGGTCCTTTTACACAGGCAGATTTCCTAACTGGAACTGTATAAGGAGAAAAACGGTTTTACGAGATTTTAATACTGAAGACCTATCCTTTGAATAGGTCATCAATATCTCCGCCATTCAGCTGTTTGAGAACGCATTGGCGCCCCTGTGGAGGCCGTCAAGGCCTTCTCCAAGCACAGCGCTGTACATGGTATAGCGGATGTGTTTTGCTTCAGTGGGGCCGAGCTGCGCCTAGGCCACGTGACCAATGAACGGGACGTCACTCGGCCTAGGGAAAGCTACAGTGAGCCCTGCTGCCTTCTCATACTGATCAGATACTCTAAAATCTTGGGAAAACCCCTTTAAGGAGCACCTTCAAGCATTTATTATTTCCTCATCAGTAATAAGAATTTTATTTGGGGTCTTGAAAAATGAAAGATGTGCGGTGATTGGTTGCTTTGGGGAACAAAGATCGTTTCATAATTTTGGCCCATGTGCTTTTCTCACTGGCATTAGTCCCGCTCTCTGGCTATGTTGGGTCCATGTGACTTTACCATGCCTTGAGGGTTGGGTGCAGTTTGGCACCTGGTTCCTTGAGTGTCAGGGAAGCTCCTCTATTATTATATTGCTATAAATAGATTGCAGAAATAATGATGTTAGTGCAAATAATTGACAACCGTATTCAGTGTGCTCAATCCCTAGAGATAATAGGTGTCTGTGAGTATATATGAATGTAGGGGAGATTCAGAAGCAACTTTGATGGACATGTTTACACCCCAGTCTATAGCTGGCCATACATTTTAGAGAGCTGTTCAGCCAACAGCTATCTCCCCTGACCTCACCATACACTTGCTTGTTTTGTTCTGCCGAGTATGGAGAGAAGGGGGTAAACCGCTGGCAGGCACCTCTACAAGAGTATTGACCAGACTGAAGTCCAACTGCCTGATCCTTCTCTTACCTGGAAGGCCCGGATACAAATTAGCTGGTTGGCCAGCCTCGCCAAAACGGCAAAATTAATCTCGTTAATTAATCTATTATTTAATCTGGGAATATGTTTTGTTCCTCACCTTCTTCGTATGTATGCTGTGCTTGTAGAATTGTAGAAGTCATTGAGAAGCGAAGAAGGAACCAAAACCTTGTCCATATGCATGTGCCGGTGCTCTGAACAGTGTTTTCCAGTCAGGGTTCCCTAAATGAGTCTGTGACTTCCAGTAAGGTGAGCAAATTAATCTGTAGCCTTTTTAAAGATACTTGCCTTGGGGCAGTCACTAAATCTTGGCCAGTATTCAGCATTATAAGATGCTTTACCAGCCCCAACACCAAGCTTGAATGTTAGAAAGCATTTTATGGGGTTCCCTTGAAATTACAATTTTTTTTTTATGTTTGTCTCTATTAACAGTTCAAGTTTTCCTCTACAGCTTTCCTTTTCGATGTATCTGCTCCTCAGTGAATCCTTCAGGGAGCTGCTGTGATGGTTTGCTCTGTAGCCCTGATCTGTACCTTCCCAACAGCTCATAAACATATGCCGGGCGCGGGCGCGTTTGATACAGGATGTCGGGCGCATGCGCAGTGCGGCGAAAGTAAGACGGCGCGTAGTACGCGCGGCAGCCGGGACCGCGCTCCTGCCGCCCTTTACTGCGCATGCGGCCGTTGAGCGCGGTCCCGGAATCGGATTTCGGCTGTCAGTCACAGAGGCAGGGGGCGGGGAGAGGGCCATGTAAGACGCCGAGGCCGCTGCCCCCGTGACTTCAAGCCTGACTTGAAGCACGGGGCAGCAGCTGAATATAACATCGATTTCTGACTGAGCATACATGCTGCAAAACTAACAAAAAGTGCATCAGGAAACGACTATACAGCACTATAAGGTACTGTAAACAGCTTAATAGGCGATTTTTGGGTGACAGGTTCCCTTTAACTAAATTCTTATCAGTTTGATAAGAGTTTAGCTATAATGAGTGTTTATAAGCTGTCGGAAGCTCAGAGATAAGGACTACAGATTGAGGCTCCAGAGCAGCTCCCTGGTGTATCTACAGATACACTGAAAATGAAAGCTATAAAGATAAAACAGTTGTGAAGGTTGTAATAAAGACCAAATGAAACAATATTTTTTTATGTCAAAATGAGTAAAATGCAATAATTATTTAAAAAGATGTATGTGTACAGCAGGGCACTATATAAAGAATGGATAATCCTTCATAATAACTACAAATAATTGATTTTGACATTTGGTAGAAATAATCTAATAAAAAAGTTGAATTTTCATCTAAAATTGTGATGCACCTGGAAGATCCATTAAAATAAAACCCATCACCTGCTCAGAGCACAGCTCTCACCTTCCTGGACTAAATTAAGTTTTGTGAGACTGTGGCCAGTATCCATTCTCTCAGAATTAATGCATCATGAATAGAAACCGGGTCTCATGAATATTAGCACAGAGGAGTCTTATTTAATGGCCCTCATTATTTGAGACATGAGGGCTATAGGGCCACCTTACCCTGGTAAGAGATAATTGCATAATTGCTGTAGAAGTCGCAAGAAGTTACCGTTGTAACTAGAGCAAGCTACCAATAAGTTACCCCCTAGTTATGTATTGTCTTCTGGTGGTGAAATCTGTATGTGTGTGTGTGTGTATATATTTAATTACTTTTGTAACTGGTTAACAATTAACCTGCTGGTCAGGAAGGGTTAAATTCTATGGCCCTTTACCAATTAAAACTTTTGGTCACGTCTGCTGTTTCTATAACATCTGTCGTGCACCCAAGACCACCTCAAAAAATAGACTAAAATATTTCTTGTTTCTCATGGTTATACCTTGTTCTGGAGAGCACTGATGTTGGGCATCAGGTCTACATTCCAGAGAGTGGTGTCGTCTGTTTTTTTGTTTGACTGATTTCCCAAAAATACGTTTATTATAACGTTCAGCTGTAATCCAAGAGAGTACACTGCAGCAAGTGGGTAACTTCCCTGCAGCTCCTCCAGAGGGGAAATGAGGCATTGCATGGTATTCATTGAAATAAGGATGTTGTTGGGTTTTCCAGAAAATAAGGGATCCACGGCCATTTAAGAATGGGCTTATCCTATGATTAAAGGAGTTGTCCCACAAAAAAAAAATCTACAGTTTTTAAACAATCACCTGGATTTGAATGCTTTTGTTATTGCATTTAATTGAAAATTTAGCATAGCCACCAAGTTATTCAATCAAATGTATCTGTATAGCGCCACATACAGTTTTTTTTTATATATTTATTTATTTATTTTACCTGCTCACAGAGATGGCTGCACGTGCTCAATAGGGCTGTGATAGGGGGAGCATGGACACGCCCCCTGAGCTGTGATAGGGGGGCATGGACACGCCCCCTGAGCTGTGATAGGGGGAGCATGGACACGCCCCCTGAGCTGTGATAGGGGGAGCATGGACACGCCCCCTGAGCTGTGATAGGGGGAGCATGGACACGCCCCCTGAGCTGTGATAGGGGGAAGCATGGACACGCCCCCTGAGCTGTGATAGGGGGGAGCATGGACACGCCCCCTGAGCTGTGATAGGGGGAAGCATGGACACGCCCCCTGAGCTGTGATAGGGGGAGCATGGACACGCCCCCTGAGCTGTGATAGGGGGAGCATGGACACGCCCCCTGAGCTGTGATAGGGGGAGCATGGACACGCCCCCTGAGCTGTGATAGGGGGAGCATGGACACGCCCCCTGAGCTGTGATAGGGGGAGCATGGACACGCCCCCTGAGCTGTGATAGGGGGGCATGGACACGCCCCCTGAGCTGTGATAGGGGGGCATGGACACGCCCCCTGAGCTGTGATAGGGGGAGCATGGACACGCCCCCTGAGCTGTGATAGGGGGAGCATGGACACGCCCCCTGAGCTGTGATAGGGGGAGCATGGACACGCCCCTTGAGCTGTGATAGGGGGGCATGGACACGCCCCCTGAGCTGTGATAGGGGGGAGCATGGGCACGCCCCCTGAGCTGTAGGAGAAAAGACACTCCCCTTGAGTGGTCAGCTTGATATAAATCTAGAAGAGCAATGATCGTGGAGATCTCTGGATCCATGTGAGGTACAGGGCTGGTTCTAGATTTGTTAGGAGATTATCATGTACTATATCAGGGATGTGGCTCTCCAGCTGTTGCAAAACTACAACTCCCAGCATGCCTAGACTGCCTACAGCTATCTGTCTGCAGCAGGGCATTGTGGGAGTTGTAGTTTTCTAACAGCTGGAGAGCCGCAGGTTGGTCATCCCTGTACTATATGATGTCTGATCTTCAATTTTTACAACAGTCATGATATAACCCCTTTAATATAAAAACTAAAAATCAGACATGATAGTACATGACATTCTGACAACACTAGAACCAGCCTGTACCTCACATGGATCCAGAGATCTTCCCGTTCAGCATGTACAGCCCTGTACATTGTATAGGGGCTGTTCTTGGTTATCACACTCGGCCACATTCATTTCAATGGAGCTGAGCTGCTCCTAGGCCACGTGACCGATGAAAGTGTCATCACATGGCCTAGGGGAAGCTGAGAGAAGGACACAGCGCTACTGCTTTTTACGATGCCTTCTCAAACAGCTAATCGGCGGGGATCCAGATTCCCAGGTGTCGTCCTCTGGCTAGGTCATCAGTAGTGAAATCTCGGAAAACCCCTTTAAGAAGCAGCTTGGTCAATAAAGCATTTTAGTATTTGTTGTTACAGAATTTCCTCATCAGTAATAAGAATTATATTGTGAATCTTGAAAAATGAAAGATGTGCTGTGATTGGTTGCTTTGGGGGAACAGAGGCCGTTTTCATAATTTTGCCCCATGTGCTTTTCTCACTGGCATTAGTCCTGCTTTCTGGCCATGTTGGGTCTATGTGACTTTACCATGCCTTGAGGGTTGGGTGCAGTTTGGCATATGGTTCCTTGAATGTCAGGAAAGCTCCTCTTGCCACTCGTGAAATATTGCTGTGAATACCGTAAAAATGTTAGTGCAAATGACTGACGACCGTACTCAGTGTACTCCATCCCTAATTGGTCTTCTAGGTTTAGCTCAAGCTGACAGTTTGGGGGGGGGGGGGGGTGTTCATGTCCTTTCTACTGCAGCTCTCTCCGTGTGACAGCGTCTAGCAGTAGATATGATTTGTGACAGTTAAAGGGTGGAACTGACCATGTGCGTCCACCTCAGCAATGTTACTGACATGGGGAGAGGAGAAAAAACAGCCGATGGGACTACATGCAATTACAAAGGTATTCAGATCCAGGTGGTGGTTTGAAAAATGAAGATTTTTTATTTTTTTTAAACTGATAATTTAGCTAGGAGTGTTTATGAGCTGTCAGGAGTTCAAGGATAAGGGCTACAGATCCAGCTGATGGAGCAGTTCTCTGACGGATTCAGTGTGAAGCTGTAAGCCTGCTGGTCCGCAAATGCACTGAAGCTGAAAGCTGTAAAAAAAAAAAAAACTGTTGACAATTTTTTATAAAGCCCAATCGGAAAAAAAAAATCACCCCAAAATGGTTAGAATGCAGTAATAAATAAAAAAAATTGCACCCAAAGGTGTCCACAGCCTTTGAGCATGAATAAATGATGGGTTACAGTACTCTGTGTAATAACATTTAATATTTAATATGCACAAACATTCAGCATGTAGATTCCCAACAGCACATGTTTTGTGGGTCAGGTAAAGGAGCATTTCCATCTTACAGGTCTTCAGCTTTTCCATTCTTCTCTTTGTTTTTGGGAAGCTTGCGACAACCAGTATGGCTGCTCAAGCCTTGTCACCCAGGTATCCCATGCCCCCGAAAGGCAAATCCTGCTA
Organism: Bufo gargarizans; assembly: GCF_014858855.1. Lineage (NCBI taxonomy): Eukaryota > Metazoa > Chordata > Amphibia > Anura > Bufonidae > Bufo > Bufo gargarizans. The sequence goes on from NC_058081.1 coordinate 679,518,838, forward strand.
GCGGCGCAACTGCAGATTGCTGTATTTCTGCATAACTTGGCAGATTCGGCCTCGATTTGCGTTATCTCTGATTGCCGCAGGATCAGAAGAGATCTTAATCATTTCATATGTAGGTTTGACTTGATTGAATAGATAGCCTCTGACCCCAGCATGACTCTTTAAGAGGCGACCCATATTTTAAACATGTTCCGTAATAAGTTTTCTAGCAGAATGTCTGTTGTGATAAGAATGTGAATCAGTCAGGTTTCCTGTAATGAAGAAGCTGTTGTATTCCTGGAAAATTGCCAGAAAAAGGCTTCTGCGATGGAAGGCATCGTGTGTTCTAACCCCGATAACTTGTTCCAAATTATTTCAATTATGTTTTTGACGTTTATTTTACTTTATAATTAATTGTTCAGGATTAGTAAAACATGGTTGCTTTATTACAAAAACAGCTCCACACCAGTCCATGAGTGGTGTCTGATATTGCCGCCCAGCTCCTTTGAAGTCAGTGGGGCTGAGCTGTAATACCACACAACCTGCGGACAGGCATGGTGCTTTTTTTTTTTTTTTTTTTGGGCAGAAATCGCCCATCTTTTTCTAGCCTTTAGAACCTCTTTAAGAGGTTACTCCACTTTCTCCACCACTTCTTTGCTAGAGTGAGATTGCAACAAATTTTGCCACTTTTTAAAAAAGTCACAATTGATGAATTTGGCTTAAATCGGCTTCACAGACTAACCATGAATGAAACTTGAGTGGTCTAAAAATGCAAGTCCAAATAGCCGCAAAGCCCTCTTTTGCAGCTTTTTGATACCAGAATTCTGGAGTGCAGTGCATGATAAAGTCCTCCAATAGAGGTAAATTATAAAATGCTGCCTTCAGCCACCACTAGAGGGAGTGTTTAAGTTTACTGGCTACTACGTATACAATAAAGTCAGTAGTAACACTGTATGCAATAATCTCATTGGCTCCCTCTAGTGGTGGCTGTAGGTGGACTGAATGTATCTATCCATCCATCTAATTTATCTGTCTATCATCTTTTCCATCATACTTCCATCATTCCATCATACTTTCCATCATGCTTTACTAGTGAGACAGAAGTGAAGTATGAAATCATCTGTCATGTATGAATTCTATTTAAGAATGTGTAGCCTCACGTCACTTAAAGGGGTTCTCCGTGAATTAAGAAAATTAAAATACTGAAATATTACTTTAGTATAAATATATTCCCAATTACATTTTATCAGCTATAATGGTTCAATTTGTCCAGGGAGCAATCATTAGGAGAATTAAATTGGCCGCCGTCCTATTAGCACACACACACAAAACCTGTCCTAATCACACAGGAGGACAAGTTACCTTACAACACTGAGGTAAAGAGCTGCCTCATCCTCCTCTCTGCTCTACTTGTCACCAATTATGATCCTGAATACAGATGATAAGATCTTCAGCTGAATCTCTAGGAATGGAGTTCATGAGGAGACATGAAGTACAGACAGGATGGACAGGACAGGTAATGTGGGGCTATGGTAATGGAGACTGCATTCAAGTGCTGCTGCTCATTATCTACATCCCAACCTGCTCACTGTACGTCATGTCTCCTAATGAACTCCATTCCTACAGAGATTCAACTGAAGATCATATTAAACTGTATTCAGGATCATAATCCCTGACAAGTAAGAGAGGAAGATGAGCAGCTCTTTAACTTGTCCTGCTGTGTAATTGGGACAGGTTTTGTGTGGACTAGTAGGATGGCGGCCATTTTATTTTTCCTAATGATTGCTCCCCAGACCAAATGAACCATTATAACTAATGAAAGGTATTTGGTAATATATTAATAATGAAGTAATATTTAAGTATTTTCATTTTCTTAATTCCTGGAGAACCCCTTTTAAGGTATTTCAATTATTTCCTCTGCAGATTACTTGGCGAACCATGGGCGCCTCAGCGAGTCAGAAGCAAGGAGGAAGTTTTGGCAGATCCTTTCTGCTGTGGAGTACTGCCACAGTCACCATATTGTGCACCGAGATCTGAAGGCCGAAAATCTCCTGCTAGATAACCACATGAACATCAAGATAGCAGGTAAACGGTTTCTCATACATTTGGGGATATGTTGTATGTGCTACATTGAGAGGACAAGCTGAACTGTTATACCACTACTGAGCTTGGTCATTCCGCCTAATTCGCCATGTAGATGAGCCTCCATCAAAGAAACGTTGGGAACCACTTTACCTGTAAGTGATTTAAGAAGATGTAACTAGATTTATGGATTGGTCAATGAGTGTGTTGAGTTCTATGATGTCACCTCTCAGCTTTGGATCTGCATAACATCCCTGCACTTCTGCTTAATGTCCTGAATCTAAAGGAATTGATGGGTTTTAGAAGGAAGCCAAGAATAAAAAAAAATCGACTTCCAAGAACTATAACTTTTTAGTTTTTTTCACCAATGTACTTGTATGACGTCTTATTTTTTGCAGGACAAGTTATAGTTTTTAATGCACCATTTTAGGTACATGTAATGATTGATTAAAGCCAGTTGTTTAGCTAAAACCCCCTTTGTTTACGTCAGTAAAAAGGCGTATTAGTGGTCACTAAGGGGTTAATGGGGCAAGTATCTAAAAGGACTGGTAATATCATTAGCACATATTGACGCCCCAGCCCCACCTTAAACGGCAGTCTTTGGTAATGAACTGCACACTAAATGTAGATAAGATATAGGAGTACTGTCCCTTTTGACCCCTTTAAGGACACGGCCTGTTTTGAAGTTAATGAGAACATGTCTGGTGATTCTGTTGCCCCATCTGAGAGCAGGGCATAATAGGAGACAAGCTGAGCACCGTTATACATAGGGTTAAATTATGTGGATCAGGATTGCTGAGTAAAATGCAGACTAAATCCTGAGAGGACTCTTAAGAGAAAGGGCTCTTTCACATGAGCGGCTGCCGTGCGCGTAATCCGCTGCGTGAATGACAACCAAGCCCCGCTCCGGACAGCAGAGACACGGAGCAGTAACATGACTGATCATGCTCCGTGCCTCTCTGTGATCTCTTTACTACGAAATCACAGTGAGACAAAGTTGTCACTGTGATTTTGTAGTAAAGAGGTCACAGAGAGGCACGGAGCATGATCAGTCATGTTACTGCTCCGTGCCTCTGCTGTCCGGAGCGGGGCTTGGCTCTCATTCACGCAGCGGATTCCACGCACTGCATCCGCTCGTGTGAAAGAGCCCAAAGGGTAAGAGTCCAGATTACCTCGCCCACACAGGATGATTGGCATCTTTCACTGCTATGAGTGTGTGTACTCAGAAAGCAGTCAGTTGTCCTGTGTGGGTAGGGTAATTATGTCACTCATCCATGACATCACAGTACATCATGGGTTAAAATAACCTCTTCAAACAATATGTATCAAGTATGTGTTGTTGTTTTTTTTTTTACTAATTAAGGCTACTTTCACACTAGCGTCTGAACGGATCCGCTCATATTAATGCAGACGGTGGCTCCGTTCAGAACGGATCTGTTTGCATTACCATGAACAAAAAAAAAATATATAGTGCAATGATAGTTCATGATAGTGCAAACGGATCCGTTTTGACTTTACATTGAAAGTCAATGGGGGACGGATCCGTTTGAAAATTGAGCCATACTGTGTCAACTTCAAACGGATCCGTCCCCATTGACTTACATTGTAAGTCTGGACGGATCCGTTTGCCTCCGCACGGCCAGGCGGACATCCGAACGCTGCAAGCAGCGTTCAGGTGTCCGCCTGCTGAGCGGAGCGGAGGACAAACGGTGCCAGACTGATGCATTCTGAGCGGATCCGCGTCCACTAAGAATGCATTGGGGCTGTACGGATCCGTTCGGGGACGCTTGTGAGAGCCTTCAAACGGCACTCACAAGCGGACACCCGAACGCTAGTGTGAAAGTAGCCTAAGACAGATACCAATACATATTCTTTTTATCTAATTTTTGTCTTCAGATTTTTTTGTTTCAATTTTATTTTCTGTACATTAGTACAGGGGCAACCATCTTTGCCTGAGCTGCTGTTAGCAGCATTAAAATGTAGATTTACATCAGCCACATGGACCATAGAAAATTGTAGACTGGAGAAGACTTATTGACTTCTACGGGAGAGTGTTTTGGGCATGCTTTGTAACCTGTTCAGATGTCATTGTGCAGGGAGAGGGGTATATAAGCTGTGTCTATCCCCTATTGTGAATGGTTTAATGATGTGTTATCTTTATATAGGTGTTATCTCTCATTGTAATCCTGCATGTGATGATGATAAGATGCCTGCTGAAAAGTGATCTCTACAGAACAGAAAGTGTCAGCCTATCAGGAGGTTCAGTGATCAGAGTGACAACTGCAAGATTTTAGGATGATTGTAGCGTAGATATCGACATGTGAAAAAACAAAAACATGTAGTCATATGAGTGCAAGTAGATTTTGGAATAAATTGCACCATGTTTAGAGTGTTTTTTGCGCCTAGTGAAAAAAGTGGCATGGCTCATCAGGGAAAGGGCTGAGGCCTAAGTTGCAATGTTTTGCACCACAATTCCGCCGTAACATTCTGTCGAGCAATAGTTGCTATAGAGTCAGAGAAAAGCGTCTCTCCCTGCACCAGCCTGAGCCCCTGGGATACATCTGCTGCAGGTCTAGACAACCTGTCGCCATCTTCAGGCTCGGTAAATCTGCCCCAATATGTTTGACATAAAAAAACTTGTAACAATATGTTATTTTATGATGACACCTTCTCCTTATAGCGCTGCAGTGAGTAGTGTGTATTATATGGGACATTTACAGGAGGCTGTAGCTGTAAGCAGATGTCCGCCACCTCCTGCTGTTCTGGTGGGAATCCTGCGTAGGCTCTATTAGTGCTGTACAATCCACATTTATATGTAATAATACACAGCTTACACCGGGCCTTGTGATGATGAGTCGGGGTCATAGAGACGTTCTGACGCGTAATTGCGGCATCATTGGGAAAGCATGCCCCGCTGCTGCACACGCTGGGGTGTAAACTGAGAAACTAGCTTTGCCGTGGGTGACGTGAGAGCCTTGGCTCGCTGTCTCATTACCTCTGTATGCTTTGCTTAGGCGGCAGTTTCCATATTCACTAGTGACTATGGATATACTATATGGCCGGATATTACACTTTGGAGAAGCATTGACTGTCTACACAGCCTGCATGTGTCCAGACTAGCATCTGTGTAATACGTCCACGTATTGTTCTTTTCTATGACATGTAAAAAATATCTAAATACCACTTTCAAGTATTCAAATGTATATCCCAGGTGAAAAAGCTGAGAAGAAGGCATAGCCGAGGTGTAAAAAGAGCCTTATAATAGTGGGCACCAAACCTAATGGTGCCCATACACGTTATGTTGGCATTTGGTATTCAAGTGCCAATAAACAGAGCCATAGGGAATATTAAACTGGTTTTCTGGGACATAAAGGGGTATTCCCATCTAGGATATGCCATCCATGTCATAAAGGGACCTGCTTCTATCTCCCGGACGGGCCCCCCAAAATGAAGAGAGAGCACACGTATGCGCTGCATGGTGGGATATAATTCATTGCAGGGGACCTCGTTCTAGAGATAGGTGCAGGTCTCATCTATGGAACCCACTCCTTTCTGACATTGATGGACTATCCTACCAATATGTGATCAGTGTCCCAAGTGGGAATACCCCTTAAAATATTGGTGAATCCTCAGGATAAGCCATCAATATCTAATTAGTGAGGGTCCACCTCACAGCGCCCCTGCCGATCAACTGTACGAAGGGTTTAGAGCAGTATAGCCGCTTCCTCAGCCTCTGACATCACGTCCATTGGTGACCTAGCCTTTCAGAAGCCCAATCCCATTCGAGTGAATGGGACTAAGCTGTAATACCAAGCACAGCCACTATACAATGTATGGCGCTGTGCCAGCACTTGTCTGAGCTCTGCAGCCCCTTCAGACTGCTGTTTGGCAGTCATACCGGGAGTCGGACCCCAGCCGATCAGATATTAATGTCCTATTCTGAGTATAGGTTATCAATATTTAATTCCCAGAAAGCCCCTTTAAAGGGGTTGTGCAAGTATGGGGGGGTTTGGCAACTGGACTCGCAAAGGGAAGCTTACTTACATGCTTCCCCGCTCATTCTCCTTCCGGCCTGCGATGCTCCACTGTGCTCCCTCCCCATAAGGGAGAGCGGCAATCGGGTAAGGCTACTTTCACACTAGCGTTCGGGGCTCCGCTTGTGAGTTCCGTTTGAAGGCTCTCACAAGCGGCCCCGAACGGATCCGTTCAGCCCTAATGCATTCTGAGTGGATGCGGATCCGCTCAGAATGCATCAGTCTGCAGCGTTTGGGTGTCCGCCTGGCTGTGCGGAGGCAAACGGATCCGTCCAGACTTACAATGTAAGTCAATGGGGACGGATCCGTTTGAAGTTGACACAATATGGCTCAAATTTCAAACGGATCCGTCCCCCATTGACTTTCAATGTAAAGTCAAAACGGATCCGTTTGCATTATCATGAACATGGTAATGCAAACGGATCCATTCTGAACGGATCTAAGCGTTTGCATTATAGGTGCGGATGCGTCTGTGCAGATACTAGACGGATCCGCTCCGAACGCAAGTGTGAAAGTAGCCTAAGTAAGTTTCACCTTTACACATACAGGTCCAGCCAAGGGTCCCCCCGCATTCTTGAACATACTTCACTGTGCCTTGTACTTTATAGAGACCTAGAATAAGAATTGCAGATCTGTCAACAGCAGCTTGTTGATGGCATCTTTGACTTCTTCACACACTGTATAAATAGACTGAAGAGTAAGGGAAGATTAATGGCTAAGATGGGCAGATTTACATTTGCTGACTCTGTAGCCACTGATAAGGTGCAGCTTTGCTAGGATTGTCCTCTGCTTTACCCACATTAACCAGATTGTGCACTGCTTGTGATGAGGTAAGACGTATGGGAATGAATTGACCTGTTAAGCTCCCAGTAACAGTCAATGTACTTAATGTACTTAGGTCTTTAGCATAGCCGCGGGTCGTGCTGACTGAATGGTTTCTCATGTCCTCTTTATGTCGGCTTTGTACAGATGGATTGGTGTGCTACCACAGTCTGTGTACACTGGCTTTCTTTTTTGTTAAAGGAAAGATCTTACCCGGCCTTGAGTCAATCTTGCAGTTTCCAAACTTCTGAAGTACAAGGGCTTGTGCACATGGGCACTGTGCCTGTATGGCTGTAGTACGCAGCATTGCCATATGTGCAAAGATATTGTGACATACAATCAGGTCCATAAATATTGGGACATCGTCACAATTCTAACATTTTTGGCTCTATACACCACCACAATGGATTTAAAATGAAACAAACAAGATGTACTTTAACTGCAGACTGTCAGCTTTAATTTGAGGGTATTTACATCCAAATCAGGTGAACGGTGTAGGAATTACAACAGTTTGCATATGTGCCGCCCATTGTTAAGGGACCAAAAGTAATGGGACAATTGACTTCTCAGCTGTTCCATGACCAGGTGTGTGTTATTTCCTCATTATCCAAAGAGCTGTCACTATCAGTGTCAGCAAGCTATCATTAGGCTGAAAAAACTAAACAAACCCATCAGAGAGATAGCAAAAACATTAGGCGTGGCCAAAACTGTTTGGAACATTCTTAAAAAGAAGGAACGCTCCGGTGAGCTCAGCAACACCAAAAGACCCGGAAAACAACTGTGGTGGATGACCGAAGAATTATTTTCCTGGTGAAGAAAACACCCTTCACAACAGTTGGCCAGATCAAGAACACTCTCCAGGAGGTAGGTGTATGTGTGTCAAAGTCAACAATCAAGAGAAGATTTCACCAGAGTAAATACAGAGGGTTCACCACAAGATGTAAACGATTGGTGAGCCTCAAAAACTGGAAGTCCAGATTAGAGTTTGCCAAACGACCTCTAAAAAAGCCTTCACAGTTCTGGAACAACATCCTATGGACAGATGAGACCAAGATCAACTTGTACCAGAGTGATGGGAAGAGAAGAGTATGGAGAAGGAAAGGAACTGCTCATGATCCTAAGCATACCACCTCATCAGTGAAGCATGGTGGTGGTAGTGTCATGGCGTGGGCATGTATGGCTGCCAATGGAACTGGTTCTCTTGTATTTATTGATGATGTGACTGCTGACAAAAGCAGCAGGATGAATTCTGAAGTGTTTCGGGCAATATTATCTGCTCATATTCAGCCAAATGCTTCAGAACTCATTGGACGGCGCTTCACAGTGCAGATGGACAATGACCCAAAGCATACTGCAAAAGCAACCAAAGAGCTTTTGAAGGGAAAGTGGAATGTTATGCAATGGCCAAGTCAATCACCTGACCTGAATACGATTGAGCATGCATTTCACTTGCTGAAGACAAAACTGAAGGGAAAATGCCCAAGAACAAGCAGGAACTGAAGACAGTTGCAGTAGAGGCCTGGCAGAGCAGCACCAGGGATGAAACCCAGCGTCTGGTGATGTCTATGCGTTCCAGACTTCAGGCTGTAATTGACTACAAAGGATTTGCAACCAAGTATTAAAAAGTGTAAGTTTGATTTATGATTATTCTGTCCCATTACTTTTAGTCCCTTAACAAGTGGGAGGCACATATGCAAAATGTTGTAATTCCTGCACCGTTCACCTGATTTGGATGTAAATGCCCTCAAATTACAGCTGACAGTGTGCAGGTAAAGCTGACAGTCTGCAGTTAAAGCACATCTTGTTCATTTCATTTCAAATCCATTGTGGTGGTGTATAGAGCCAAAAATGTTAGAATTGAGTTGATGTCCCAATATTTTTGTACCTGACTGTAGAAGGAAAGTGGAAAACTAGAACAGAGTCTGATGGAGCATGCAACAACACATGAATCATACAAAACAGAAAGGCTAGCCCTGTGTACCTCTATGAAAGCCCCGTTAGGCGAGTTTCACTTGCGCCAGATTTATTGCAAAACTGTCTGCGCCTTTCCCATTCATCTGAATGGGTCTTGTTGAAATCCACGTGTTTGGCACCACTTTTTCTCATAGGGGATAAGTGTCTGATTGGCGGGGGCTTGACCAGCTCGAGAATTGGGGTCCTGAGTTCCCCCATTTGTATTGAGCATCAGTCACGCATGCGTACGGCCACATTATTTATCTCCATGGGACTGACTGAGATAGCCAAGTGCTCAGCCATCTCCGTCAGTCCCATAGAGTTGAACCAAAATCACAAGCAATGCCTTCCTTGAGCTTTGTATAGCCGAAACATCGCACCTGGATTAAAGGACACTAATTTTGCATATAGGAGTGCTGTCTCCATTGCTTGTGATATTAATGTATCCTGTTTGGGGGCATTGAACCATACCCTAGGGCAGACGTGCACTGACATCCATTAGGCCCCTTTCACACGGGTGAGTATTCCGCGCGGATGCGATGCGTGAGTTGAACGCATTGCACCCGCACTGAATCCTGACCCATTCATTTCTATGGGGCTGTGCACACGAGCCGTGATTTTCACGCATCACTTGTGCGTTGCGTGAAAATCGCAGCATGCTCCTCTTTGTGCGTTTTTCACGTAACGCAGGCCCCATAGAAATGAATGGGGTTGCGTGAAAATCGCAAGCATCCGCAAGCAAGTGCGGATGCGGTGCGATTTTCACGCACGGTTGCTAGGAGGCGATCGGGATGGAGACCCGATCATTATTATTTTTCCTTATAACATGGTTATAAGGGAAAATAATAGCATTCTGAATACAGAATGCATAGTACAATAGCGCTGAAGGGGTTAAAAATATATAAAAAATTATTTAACTCGCCTTAATCCACTTGCTCGCGCAGCCCGGCATCTCTTCTGTCTTCTTTTTTGCTGTGTGCAGGAAAAGGACCTGTGGTGACGTCACTCCGGTCATTACATGGTCCGTCACATGATCTTTTACCATGGTGATGGATCATGTGATGGCCCATGTGATGACCGGAGTGACGTCAACACAGGTCCTTTTCCTGCACACAGCAAAAAAGAAGACAGAAGAGAAGTCGGGCTGCGCGATCAAGTGGAATAAGGTGAGTTTATAATTTTTTTTAACCCCTGTATTCAGAATGCTATTATTTTCCCTTATAACCATGTTATAAGGGAAAATAATACAATCTACAGAACACCGATCCCAAGCCCGAACTTCTGTGAAGAAGTTCGGGTTTGGGTATCAAACATGCCGATTTTTCTCACGCGAGTGCAAAACGCATTACAATGTTTTGCACTCGCGCTGAAAAATCGCGCATGTTCCCGCAAAGCACCCGCACCTTTTCCAGCAACGCCCGTGTGAAAGAGGCCTTACTTGGACTGCTGTCTATGTTGATAATTTCTTAGTCCCGTGCAGTTGAATGGAGTGTTAAGATCCAACAATGACCGCTAGTCCATTCAAATGGGACCTGTGTGATCAATGGGGGTCCCACTGATCAGATTCTTATCTGCTGTCCTGTGGATAGGGGATAGGTGTTTGTAGTGGGACAACCCCTTTAAAGATGGGAAGTCATCCCAGTGGTGGCCTTCACGGCTTTAACTTGTGGATAATTGTTACTCTCCCTAGTGTGTGTGTATATGTATATAAAACTAAAACTCTGCTGATTTGATAATTACACACAAGCTTTAGGTAGCCATATCCACCATCTGTGTAAGGGGCGATAACTGATTTATTATGTGTATAGAATAGCAAGCGTAGCATAAAGCCTTTACCCATGTATCTCTGGGCTTGATTCTATCATTTAACATAAATGAAAAATGTGATTAAAGCACCTGGAATCCTTTGTTTGGCCCTTTCTGCAGAGCCACATAGTATCACTTTTCCATTTTATATGATTGTTTTTGCATTCGCCTCCTTATCTGACACTCACTACTCTGATGTCTAGATAAGCCGACAACGTCTCAGTAACCCAGGATTACTCTGAATCATCCAGCAGCTGCCTTCCCTCCACTTTCATTAAACCAATTGTACTTAATTGTGGCGTTAGGCATTCATGTTGTGAGGCACGTTACACAAGGATAATAATGGGGTGGCCATAGAGGGGGCTACAGCTATATAGAGATTGTAAACTGTGCCTGGCACCCAGCTGAAAATGCATCCATCTATCAATTATCTGCTCTCAGCCAGTCAACGCTGCGGAGGACCATCCAGAAGCTCACCTTACTACTTCCAAATACTGCCCTCCTAGTGTCCGAACAGCCCGCACACAGGAGCCGTTTGGGTGTTATGGCAGCCCAGGGTCTTCTGAAGGCTCTGAGGGCTGCCAAAGTACCTATCAGCCCCTTCCCGTGGCAAGGTTTGATAGGAAGGTTGCAGTTCTCCTATAGTCTGCAGTAGTAAATCATTGAAGTCTGTGGGAGAACAAATCAGATGATCACATGTTAATGTCCTCTAGTCCTCTTAAAATAAGTGTAAAAAAAACCTGTTAAAAATATACAGATTCAAATCACTCCTATTTTATAAAAGAAAAAAATAATAATAAATATCTTTAGTATCGCTGCATCCCCAAATGCCTAAACAATTTAAATATAAAAGTATTTATCTGGTACGTTAAACGGTGTAATGGTAAAAGAAAAATCAAAATGGCCAATTCACAGTTTTTGGTCGTTTCAAAAAGTCATGCATTACCCAGAATGATATCAATTAAAAATACAGATTTTCTCACAAAATAGCTCTCACACAGCTCCGTAGAGGTAAGTAAAATTATGGGATGTCAGAATATGGCGCTGTAAGGCTACTTTCACACTAGCGTTCGGGTGTCCGCTTGTGAGTTCCGTTTGAAGGGGCTCACAAGCGGCCCCGAACGCATCCGTCCAGCACTAATGCATTCTGAGTGGACGCGGATCCGCTCAGAATGCATCAGTCTGGCGGCGTTCAGCCTCCGCTCAGCAGGCGGACACTTGAACACTGCTTGCAGCATTCGGGTGTCCGCCTGGCCGTGCGGAGGCAAACGGATCCGTCCAGACTTACAATGTAAGTCAATGGGGACGGATCCGTTTGAAGATGACACACTGTGGCTCAATCTTCAAACGGATCTGTCCCCCATTGACTTTCAATGTAAAGTCTGGACGGATCCGTTCAGGCTACTTTCACACTTAGAAATTTTTTTAACAATATAATGCAGACGGATCCGCTCTGAACGCTAGTGTGAAAGTAGCCTTAACAGGAAATAATTTTTTTTTTTTAAGTATTAAAACATAAAAATGTGGTATCAATGTAATTGCACTGACCTAGAGCATCAAAATAATTTGTTGATTTTATCTTATAGGGAACCCTGTTAAAATAAAACCCATAAAACAATGTCATAATTGCTTTTGGTTTTTCCCCAATTCCAATTAGGAGCCTTTTCACTCCTCCGCCTGTGCAGCATCACCGCGTTCTCGTGTCTGAGGACACAGCACGTATGTATGTCACTAAGTGACTTTGCAGTTTTATATTGCATCCAGGCAACCTGTTATCCGTGTGACAGCAGCAACCAAACAATGTAGATTTCTACTGAAAGACAAGCCAGCTCCATCTAGCCACAAAGCTAACGGCAGAGCTGAAAAATAGAAAGGCAACCACATAATGAGAATGCAATGCAAATCTCCTACAGGATATCGGTTTCTCCACGTTTATACAGATTGTAGCAAATCGGGCTTTATGTTCACGGAATATACAGTGACGTTCCTTTCATGTGGCTCCTATACCCTAGAAATTCTGCTGGGGTGGCCCTTGTTGATTGCAGTACAGAATGGCAAATTCTCGTGAGCAGAAGCAGAAGAAATACTTGAAATTAAAAATGTTAAATGTTTTATTTTGGGCTTCGTTCTAAAGCATCTCGAGTAGGGATGACCGAACTTGTGTTTTCAAGTTCGGCGTACAAGTTTCAGATTCGGGTTATCTAAGAATTTCATTATGGATTCTGCTATCATGCACCATAAGTTATGGTCCGTGGTAGCCGAATCCATAACAGAATTCTTAAATAACCTGAACCTTGTACGCCGAACTTGAAAACACAAGTTCACTCATCCCTAATCTCGACCTCTATGAGTTTTATATGATTCCTTAGAGTATTTGGTAATCTGGCACCTATTTGCCTCTTTGAGATGATCCAGTTGATATATGGAGTCCTACAGGCAATGCTACATGGGAAAACCGTATGAAAATAAATTCTCCTCCAGAAGGAAGAAGTCTGTTTTCTAGTACCAGAGACGGACTGGTCCACCAGAGGATCCTCCAGTGAGCCCTAGATCGAATACATTTGGAGTTGCCTTTGGAGATGATCACTTACCACCAGGGTCTATTTGTTTGATTCAATACCTATTAGACATTATGGATGATGTAGAGGTTTGACCCTGAGAATCATTTCTCCTGACGGACCTAAGGAACCCAGGTTCAACACTGTCTGGTGCCACTCATGAAGCATCGCGAAAATATGGGTGGACAGCACTCCTTAGTAATAATGTTTCGGGTGCTCGTCTCCAGGAGGGGTGGTAAAAAGCCCCTAGTAAAGCAACTTGTAAATATCCAGAAAAATAAAAAAAATTGAGACAGCACGTCCAAAAGGTGCAAAAAGTGGAATTTATTCCAGATGCAACGTTTCGGCTGTGTTAGCCTTTTTCAAGCAGGGCTTGAATCATTGAACCTCATTAACAGATGGGTTGACATTGAACACCATACGGAGCATGGCAAATGCTGCATATTGGGCCGTACATCAGACTGTCATGAGCGATGTGCCGTACCTTGCTTGACGCTTAGGGGCCTTATTATAGTGTTGCCCTAAATGTTTTTTTTTTTTTTATATAATACCGATCTGTCTTGGGAAATACTCCTGCAGAGAATTAAAATCACTATATCTTTGTTGAATTAATTTGTTCTCCATGCATGGTCTCATTAGTTGCTGTGTGTGACCAACGTGTAGACATGCTCCGTCCTGCGCTGTGCAGCTGCTCATGCATACAGCTGTGTGCGAGTGAATCAAGGTGAAAGTGACTGCTTTCCTTTTTTTTCCCACCTCCCCCGATAGCTGGCTCTGCCTCACTGACGGACAGCTCGCTCGGCATTGACGTCAAGAACAGCTCATTAACATTCAGGGCATGAAATGGGTCAGATCTGACAATTAGCTGTCCCAATCTCTCTCCTACCTTCCCGTTATCAGCATAGTCTTCCCGCCCAATCATCCTCTACCTCTACATTACCATAATCACAAAGGGGAGCACAGCACAGACTGCTGGTAATTAAGCGCCTAATAATTAATCCTACATGTCCTACACCGCTTTCCAAACCAGGGACTTTCCATATATCATATATACAAATGCTAATGGGATCCTGTATATGCTGGATTAACCCGATATTTAGAGAGTGGCGGTTAACCGAGCCGCAGGTTTCTTGTTCAATTCTAAGACTTTAGGAAGCCATCACTTTAATATTCAGTACAAGTATGTGATAAAGAATAAATCTGCCATTACATTGGGGGTCAGTGGAATTGGCTAAAGTAGGGAAAAGACTGGTACAACCACATGCGCCATATTTGTAGAACATTGCGGCTATATTTTTTTCACTCTCTAATTTGGCTCGGAAATGGAACCTCAACCTAGACGTGTTGTCTCATTTATGAAAACACCAGTGATATTCCACACTTGAAACCTGCTAACATTGAGATCGGACCTGGCATATGTTGTTTAGAAGGCCTTTCTAAAGGGATAACTGTCACACGTTGGCACTGGAAGATGCAAAATTTTATTTATTTGGTGATAGTGCAGGTATTATATAGGATACGTTTCTCCTATGTTCACGGAGGTTGGACCCCACCAATCATAAAGTCATGCCATGTACTGTAAACCTTTAGCGCGATTGTCCAGTAGCGGGAATCCATGTTGAGATGGCCAGGAATAGTGCAAAAGATAAAAAAAAAAGCCTTTCATAGGAGCTCTTTATTCATGGACCTTGTTGGAAAGTTCAGAGGCCAAACAACTCCCTAGGATGGAGCCACCACAACCCCCACGTGATATCATACAGGTTTGGCATGGTCTAGGGAGATATTCTCCTCTCCTTATATAAAGCATGTCATGTTTTTTTCAGTTGAACTGGAACTCTACTAAAAAGAAGTCCGTATACTTCCATGAAATCTGAGGCATATGGAGGTACAGTAGAGGCCTCTGTCAATTTTACTGAAGCCCTATCATGACTTCTTGCAAAATGGAGCCAAAATATGGCCATGTGCAGGACTCCTAGGTTTAGACCAACCCCCTTTGGAAATGAGCTGACCACCATGGGGCTAGTTGCTGGAACTTTTTAGCGACCGGGCTCTATCAGTGGAGGAAGCCGGCACAGTGAGCGACCAACCAGCTAATATACAGTGGTGCAAGCGTTTCTGGAAGGAATTCCTATCAGGCATTTTCTACATTGCGCAATAATGTGGTTGTCCGCAATAAAATTCACTGGCAAATAATGATGCCTGAGAGAAGATGGATTAAGAAATATTCTGGATCAACATTGCGTATTGGTTCTTGGTCCATTTAGAGACTGGTTAATCTCATTGGAGTCACCTCCAAAATGACCACCACCACCATTAGTGAAGAATGGAAGGATTTAGGGGGCTTTTTGCATGATTTTTACTACAGCATTGCTCACATTTAAAGGGAATCTGTCACCCCAATTGTCTATCATTATGTACAGTAATGCATGAGTAGTACTGCAGATATGGAGTCCTGATGAGTTTTTTTTTTTTTTCCTGCTACCCTCCGTTCCCCCACTGTCAGCGCTTAGAGCTGCATTGAAATACGTTGTCAGGACCTGTTGGAACAGAACAGCAGCTTTCAATGCTGACAGCAGGGGAATGGGGGTCAGTAGAAAAATAAAATAAAATAGTGGTTTGCACTCCTTACCTGCAGTATTACTCAATGTATTACTCACTGTAGATAATAGTCCAAAATCAGGTCAACAGATTCCCTTTAAATGAATGAGATCAGCACTGCCGTACCATTCATGCCTACTACCCAGTATGTGGGGCCGTGCTGTAGTGCGGAGCAGTAGCCCGTTCCAGCAGCTGATCAGTGGAGGTGACGGGAATTATTCATCAGTATTACAGTCCCTTTAGGCAAAAAAAATTATAATAATCCTTTACTCAGTTTAATGTATTCTCTAACATGAGAAATGTGGTATTCTCTGTGTGACCACATTTTAGCCCCAGGTGAGGACTTTCTGCATGTTCATGAGTCACTCTGTTAAAAGAGATGTTAGCAAACTAAGTTGACCCTTATGTGCGAGCCAAAGAACTTGCCAGGTTTCATTTGGCTGCTGAATGTGACGCAATTTCATCATATTTTTGGACTCGTTTGTACATCTGGCTGACACGTCCAATAAACATGTGCATGCCAAGAAAATCAAAACGGCGTGCACAAATCCTGTATAAAATCTGGCCAGAAGGCATATAAGGTTAAGTTATATAAGAATGACTGACAGTTTTAGACCCCACGATCCATCAACCTTAGATCACTTACCAGGAGCACATTTCTATAGTATAACACATGTACCTAATTTATTTTGAGAGAGGGCTTTATTGTATGATTTGGATTATATGTTGCATTACTATTATATGGAATATTGGTTGACCTAATGAGATCCTCACTTACTGCATAGAAGACCTCACATTTGTCTTTTCAGTTCCACCTTAAAAGGATCCTGTCATGTTGAAACATGGTGTCCGAGCTGTGGGCAGCATGATATAGAGCAGGAGGAGCTGAGCAGATTGATATATAGTATTATTGGAAAAGATTCAGTAAAATTTTGTAATTTACTTATTTATTTCTGTGCTCATTCTGGGCTTTGAAGTCCAGGAGGCAGTGTTATCAGTGATGGACAGCTCTATGTGCCTATAGAAATAGGTCAGTCACTGATAGGACCACCTCCTTGACATCAAAGATCAGAATGAGCAGAACATAAATTAGTAAATTACAGATTTTACTGACTTTCTCCTTAAAACTATATCTCCTATAGCTGCCCGCAGATTACTTGCCGTTTTCCTGACGACAGGTTCCCTTTAAGCACTTTCATCGTAGCTAAGGCTAGGCCTGTGGTGCCTAGTGGAACACAGTTATAGTGAAAGATAGGACAGTGTGGGGGCTTTTATGCGTTTCTGTGGGCTTCCGGAATCGTGCCTCGCATCGTAAAAAGATAAGACTTGTCCTATCTTTCGCCACGGATTGCGGACCCATTGAAGTCAGTGGGTCCACACTGTGATGCGATTTGCACTTCCGGTGTCTGTTTTGTTGACCCGTGATTTGAGGTCCACAACACGGGCACGGCAGCCTCATGGCCATGTGTGTAAGGCCTAAAGCAAGATGGCTGCTAGTAGAGATAAGCTTAGGCCTGTGGGGCCTAGTGGAACGCCATTATAAACAAGGATCTTATGTTTTGGGTTCAACTGGTAGCGGTAATAGTTTGAACTGGGAGTGGGACTTTTGTTATAGGGCTTCCTTTTCTTTGTATAAAACAAAATGGCTGCTCGTAGAACTGTTATTGCTCTACATCAAACAAGATGTCTGTATGGTGACAAAATTGTTGTAGAACAGTATTTTGAGGGCTGCAGATACGGTTAAGTAGGTTCTCTAGAGTTACTTTATTGTTCATGATGTTTTTTATTAAGTGTTTGTCTTGTGCTTATGGACATGGTATGTGGCTTGTACTATACTTTTCTGACTGTGCTCCTGGCTGACCTCCATCTGATGTAATGACTTGGAGCAGCTACAGCCACATTCATGAGACTGCTAACCACATGTCCTATAGTTAATCTTGTGACTGCTGGCCTAAGGGTACTTTCACACTAGCGTTAAAGTTTTCCGGTATTGAGTTCCGTCCTAGGGGCTCAATACCGGAATAAAACTGATCAGTTTTGTCCCAATGCATTCTGAATGGAGAGCAATCCGTTAAGTATGTATCAGGATGTCTTCAGTTCAGTCCCTCTTATGGTATTTGGCCGGAGAAAATACTACAGCATGCTGCGGTATTTTCTCCGTCCAAAATTCCGGAATGCCGGATACAGCATTATTTTCCATTGAAATGCATTAATGCCGGAGCCTGCACAAAGTGTTCCAGAAAAACAGATCTGGTCTTCCGGTCTGCACATGCGCAGACCTTTAAAAGTGTGATAAATACCGGATCCGTTTTTCTGGATTTTCTGGTATTGAAATGCATTTGTGAGACGGATCCGGATCGGTCTACAAATGCTATCCATTTTCATACGCAGTTCCAGCGACGGAACTGCCTGCCGGGATCCAACAACACAAGTGTGAAAGTACCCTAATGTAAACTGCTCACCTACCTCGTGCAGAACCTGGTTCCAGTGAGGCTAACATCATGGCTATCCTGGCACAGCGGCATTCGGACCCTGCAATCATAGTGAAGATTAGGGTTGCACTGCACTTATGTGCATAGAATCATCTGTGTCTAAGGGTACTTTCACACTTGCGTTTGATTCTGGCAGACAGTTCCGTTGCCTGAACTGACTGCCTGATCAGGCAAACTGTATGCAAACGGATGTCATGACTGATCAGGCATTTTTCAGACTGATCAGGATCCTGATCAGTCAGAAAAATGCCTGATCAGTCAGAAAAATGCATTGCAATACCAGATCCGTTTTTACGGTGTCATCAGGCAAAACGGATCTGTTTTTTTTTTTTTTTTTTAAAGGTCTGCGCATGCGCAGACCGGAAGGACGGATCCGGCATTCCGGTATTTTGAATGCCAGATCCGGCACTAATGCATTCCTACGGAAAAAAATGCCGGTTCCGGCATTAAGGCATGTCTTCAGTTTTTTTCGCCAGAGATAAAACCGTAGCATGCTACGGTTTTCTCTTTTGCCTGATCAGTCAAAACGACTGAACTGAAGACATCCTGATGCAAACTGAACGAATTACTCTCCATTCAGAATGCATGGGGATATGCCTGATCAGTTCTTTTCCGGTATAGAGCCCCTGTGACGGAACTCTATGCCGGAAAAGAAAAACGCAAGTGTGAAAGTACCCTAAATAAGAAGCTGTGTCAAGATGTATCACCTACAAGTTCCACGTTTCGCCTACAAATTCATCACATACAAGTTCAAATTAGTAATATATCATCAAATGCACTGTAGTTTCTCAGAGAGTGAATGCAAACCTGTGTGAGTAATGTGCACGTCCACCTACTCAGGTGGTCACACGTGCTCAGTTTCATCCTTCAACTGCCACCAGCCATATCTACTGTTAGAATCTGTGACGGGTAGAGAGCTGCACTAGAACGGACCCCCCCCCCCCCCCCGAGCTGTGATAGGGAGAGAGCTGCAGCACAAAGGATGTGCCTCCTGAGCTGCAGCAGAAAGGACACACCTTTTTAGAGTTTCTAGCTTGAGATAAATCTAACAGAACAGTTGGAACAATGAATGTAAATATCCCTGGATCCATGTGAGGTACAGGGCTGGTTCTAGCTTTGTTAGAAATAGATTGTCATGTACCACTTGAGGTCTGCATTTACATATTTACAGCATTCCTGCTATATACCCTTTAAGTGTGTGCATTAGCAATTCAGATAATGGAATGTATTAGGTTTCCCTTCACATTGTGCGATCACCATCATATAAACCCTGTCAAATTCCACGTTCTTTAGTGTGGCTTTTTCCATAGATTATGGGGGTCATTTATTAAGACCGGTGTTTCTTAATATCCCCTTTAGCGGGTTGTTTGATCCGCACAACGGACCAAAGTAGTACATGTCTCCGTGATTTTTATTTTTTACTGATCCACGGTCACAAAAAAAATACTTATATGTGCGCAGACACATTAAAATAAATGGGTACGTGTGCTGTCCGTGGAAAATGAGGACAGCACACATCAGTGAAAAACAGAAATGTGAACGAGGCCTAACTGTCACAGCTTTTAACAGTAGATGGGGTTGGTGGCAGTTGAAAGAGGGAACGGAGCATGTGTGTCCACTTCGCCATGAGGTGGACAGAGAAATAAGGAAACAAACAGCAGGTGGCGCTATACAGATACTTTTTTTTATTGAATAACTCAGTAGCTATACCTAAATGGGTTGTCCCACAAAAAATATTCTAGTTTTCAAACCAGCACCTGGATCTAAATACTTTTGTAATTGCATGTAATTAAAAATTTAGCATAGCCACTGACTTATTCAATATAATCTCTCTGTATAGCGCCACCTGCTGTTTGTTCTTTCCTTATTTCTTTGTCCTGCTCACTTAGAAAGCCGCACATGCTCAGTTTTATCCTTCAACTGCCCCCTGAGCTGTGATAGGGAGAGCATGGACACGCCCCCTGAGCTGTGATAGGGAGAGCATGGACACGCCCCCTGAGCTGTGATAGGGAGAGCACAGACACGCCCCCTTACCTGCAGCAGATAGAGCTGCCAGCTTGATATAAATCTAGCAGAACAATGAATGAGGAGATCTCTGGATCCATGTGAGGTACAGGGCTGGTTCTAGCTTTGTTAGAAAGAGGTTGTCATGGACTATATGATGTCTGGTTTTCATTTTTTACATTAATCATAGAATAACCCCTTTAATTTAAAATTACTTGCAAGTATTCAGATCCAGGTGCTGCTTTCAAAAATGTGGAATATTTTTCATTGGAGAACCCTTTTAGATAATAAAAAATAAATAAACTGGTAGTCTATATCTGTGAAGTATAAGGTTTGTGCAATTTTCTGATAATGTGCATTCCTGCTCATTTTATGTATGTAGCAGTATGGCGGAGTAGACATTATATAAATGTGCAATACTAATGAATTATAGACTAATGAAATATAGTAGTGCGTGTTTTTACCGCTCCACTCGTTATGTTTTCTATATCTCCGAAATAGTCAGCTGAAGTCTAAACCATTGGATGAGTGATATAATGGCCGCATTGTATTTAGATTAATAATAGCCTCCCAAGTGGCTGCGAATACTGCCCCCCTGACCCCTCAGGTACAGTGTTCACTGTGTCCGCACGATGACGTTCCTGCAGAAGTTCAGGAACACTCTGTTCTCTGTGTAGCCTGTATTCCCAATCCCAGTAATTACAGATTCTTGTTATGTAACCGGAGTAATAGAGGGGTCAGTATTTTGCCCCTAGGAATGAGACCGCTGACTGCGTGAGGAGGGGGGAAGCGAATGTTCCCGTAATACCGGCTGCACAGACACATTTCTGTCGATCTGTCCATCACAAAGCCTCTGCTGTTAATTAGCTGCGAGTTTGCGTGCAACAACTCCACGAGGAAGGATCCTGAGCGCCCACTTCATCGGGGCGTCGCTCTCTGCTGTTTGCTTGGAGGCCACATGGCATTCACATGGCTGTGAGCAATCCAGCAATGTTGATATGGTTCAGTCAGCAGCTCGGATCAATCCGCAGCTGTTTTTTGTTGTTGTTTTTTAGCTGCCGCAGGTCCCAGGCTAACCCCTGTCCGGTAACGACTTTTCTGCTAAAAGATCAGCATTGGACGGAGTTGTGTAGAAGGGTAAAATAACTCGTAGGCCGCTTTACCGCAATTAAATTTCATGGTGCAAACTTGAATATTGGGTTTAACCATGAATAACATTAGTGACCGCGCACATTAGACTGATCCGTTGAGAGTGACCCATCGATGATCTAATGTGTACAGGCCGACAATTTCCCAACCTCAGAAAGGAGTATCGGGCATGTTGGATGCAATATGACCAATCCTTTGTTCTCCCGAATTATATAAATTTCTAGGTGCCTTTTATTTTTTCACTTTTCCCTATTTAAATAAACATGCACGCCTAGCCAGTCTGAGCATGCCCATTTGTGTAATGTGCAAGGTCAAATTTGGGCCTTGTTCATGTAATGCAATTTTAATGCAGTTGTTGCTGTATTTTATTTTTTTATATATTTATTTTTTCATGATCGAGCCAGAAAAACGCATGTGCCTCATCATAAATTTAGCTAATCCTCCAGCAGCCATGCTGGCGTAGTTTCCAGGTGTACATGTTAGTAAATTTGCTTGGGGCGGGTCTCGGCCCAGCACTGCCCCCAACATGCCCTTGCTTTATCCTCCTCCCGCCTAACTGTCGAAAAACTTTTTGACACTGGCTGTGGGTCTTCACATTGCACAGACAGTCAGAAAGGGGACTTTTGGTTTGTTGTGGTTTTTGCAACATTATGGCATATACGTTTTGTTTTGTTTTTGGGAAGGGGGGGTATGTTTTTTTTTTCTGTCACTTATTCTTGTAGGCTGCTCTAAAAAATGAAACCATGAAAAACACTGAAACTTGTACCATTTTTTTTTCCCAAGCATGTAAAAACACTGACAAAGGTGTTTCCTCAGCTGCAAACATTTAGTAAAAGGCTTTGCCTAATTAGTGATTGCTACATAGGGCCCTATTCACATGACGTAGGATGGGGATTTTATATTTCAACGGCCATTTTCAGTGCAATGACAGTCTATGATGTGTTCACACATCCATCCTTTTAATGACCGTGAATACCAACTGTCAAAGAATATAACTAGGGATGAGCGAACTTGTGTTTCAAGTTCGCCATGCAAGGTTCGGGTTATCTAAGAATTCCGTTATGGATTCCGCTAAGTTATGGTCCCTGGTATCGGAATCCATAACGGAATTCTTAGATAACCCGAAACCGAACCTTGCGCGCCAAACTTGAAACACAAGTTTGCTCATCCCTAAATATGACATGTCCTCTTTTGTCCGTTTTCATGGCCCCACTGTCGCCATATGATTCAAGGGGCGTTTTTAATGGCCACTGTTGAGAAAGTCATCTATGAAAAAAAACGGGTGTGAAAAATGGACCGTTTTGCAGTTTAATGGCCGTTTTTTCTTCACTTTCTTGAGGATATCACCTAAGGCTAGTTTCACACCAGCAGTGTGAATTCTGGCTGGTTGTTTTGGCAGAGAACAGCCGGATGCCGATGGAATGCCCGCCGGCCCCATATATGTGGTCCAGCAGAGATCCGTACGCATTCCTGCATCCGTATGCTGCAGTTTGTGTCCGAACGATTCCCGGCATTGTCTGCCGGAACAGTAACTAGTCTTAGATGGCGCTGTGGTTTCTTGCTGTGCTAGAGGGAGATAGATCTGCTTTATCCAGTGCTGTGATTCTGACTCCAATAACTGCAGCAGAGATATCACCCTCTGTAGTAGCAGTAAATTAAATAGTAAAGCTACTTTGCATGGAGCCGACAGTAATTACAATCCACAAATGGAATTTTTATTTTCTTGTGAGGCAGTATGCTGCAGGTAGAAGTGATACATTATTGGAGACTCGGAGGAACGGGTCATTATTGGTTTAGGAACACGTGGTGACCTCACTAGTTCTCACGCACAAAGCTGCGCTGTCCGTATTAGATCAAATCTGAATAATTTTATATTGTGACGGCAGGATCCAGCTATTCGTTAACGTTCCTTTCATATCTTCTGTGGCCTAATAGAGTGCAGCAATGTATCTCCTGTCCTGAGGGCAGATGTTCAGACATTACGTCTGTTGTCGCTGAAGTATGATTACAATACAAGACATATTGTAATCCGACCCTTCGGTGTACACTGGGTGACCTTTGCAGTACTTAAAGGGGCTGCTGTGTAAATGAAAGCATCTACAACTTTCTAATATACTGTACTAGGCAGCAAAAACTCCTAGGCAGCAAAAACTCAAATTTATGGCAATATTTCTTGTCTTACAAGTTGAAATAATAGTTTTTTTTTTTTTCTTTCTTTCCATAGACTTTGGTTTTGGAAACTTCTACAAGACTGGAGAACCCCTAGCCACGTGGTGCGGCAGCCCACCATACGCAGCCCCAGAAGTGTTTGAGGGACAGCAGTATGAGGGACCTCAGCTGGATATATGGGTATTGCTATATGTGACTTGTATTGCGCGTGGTATATCAGGGATTGTATGCGTGCTAGCTCTTGGGGCTAATTTCTCTCTCACCCTATCGCCCATAGAGCATTCCAGGTGCTCCTGACCGGTCTGTCACTTTGAACACCTCCTCCTCTCACCACCATTACTGAGAAGATCAGTTCATTTGAAACAGATGATAGTTTTCTTGCCCAATTAGAGAGTCTTCTCGCGGATTTTGTTGCAGAACTTTCCGCGACTGTAAAATGAGTTCCGTTCATTTGAATGGGGAAGCGAGCACATGGATTTCCACAAGCCCCAATCGGATGAATGGAACTGATTTTTAGTTGTGGAATTTTCTGCTACAAAATCTGCAGTGTGTGAGTGCACCCTTAGGATACAGACACACGCGACAGATCGGACGGTATTCCACACCAGCAAAAGCCCACACCCAATGGGTTTGCCTCAGATTTCATCCAAATCCACAATATAGTTATGTGTGGATTTTCCCGTGGAACATGAGATTTGTGAAAATCCGCTACTCTAATCTAATCTGCAGTGTTTGCGCCACAGCGTACCCTAAGCCTTTGGCCACTTTCACACTGTCAGTATTTGGTCAGTGTTCTGCATCAGGGGTTGTAGCCAAAAACAGGAGTGGATCTTACAGAGAAACAGTCTAATGGGAGGATTTGTGCCCTTTTCTGTGTCTTGGACCATATGCTAATAAATAATACTGACCGTGTGAAAGAGGCCTTTAATATGGTGCAACGAAATGTATAAAATGGTATACTAAAGGTGTACATGGAGGAAAGTGACCAATTTCAATATGTAGGCATGTTTAAGGCCGACCATATTGATTGTGCTTTGTTCACCTCTCCGGTGAATGTATGCGGCGGGCTCCACACCGCGAGCTATCCTTACCTGCACCCCGCCACTCCTTTCTGCCTCCGTGGGTCCTGGGCCATCTCGGCTGCATTTCTGGTCTGTGCATGAAACTTCCTGCATGGACAGGGTCACTTGTGCCGCTGCAGCCAATAACTGGTCTCAGCATTGAGGTGTCCCCTAAGCAGCACTTGACCTGGCAGTGATGGTGCTACTTGGGGACATGTCACCGTTGAGGCCAGTCATTGGCTGAAGCAGTGCATGTGATCACATCGGTGCAGGGACCGAAGGTCTGCTGAGGACAGCCCAACCAAGTGGCAGAGAAGTATAGCTCTCGTCACAGGTCCAGCTGTGTGGTGGATAATTTAGAAAAATTGACTGTCCTTCAAGCAGAACAGTCGAATGCCGCCACCCTTAGCCGAATGCCGCCACCCTTAGCCGAATGCCGTTATCCTTTTCATTGTCTTGCCCACAAACTATATATTTATCTACATTCATATAGAAAATGTAGCAAAGCAGAGTTGGTCTTTTGGCCCGGTCGATCATATCTATTTAGACTGTCCTGTAGGAAAACCTACTTTATTATCTCAGCTTAGCATATTATAAAATGCACAGAGGATGCAGCTGAAAGTATCGAATAACAATTGTAGCTCTGCTACATCTGTAAGTGAGTGTTTGTTTTAATGGCCTCTTCTGAGAATAATTCTACCAGAGGAGCCCTGGAAATATTCATGTCCCCCTGTAACTTTTCTCTCGCAGAGCATGGGGGTTGTACTCTACGTCCTGGTGTGTGGCGCCTTGCCATTCGACGGTCCTACGCTCCCGATCCTCAGACAGCGAGTGCTGGAGGGAAGATTCCGGATTCCATATTTCATGTCTGAAGGTACGATTTGCATTTCATGAATAATGTACGCGTGACTCAGATGATTCATACCGCCAGCGCAGTGCTGGTTGTAATGTAATGGGAGTATAAGTACTCTGTTATTCCCATTCCAATATGGCTTACCCGCCTCTGTACCCTCAGCATATCCGTATGACTGCTACAGCCATTGCCCACACACGTTGAAAGCAGCCGACCTTGCAAGCAGAAGTCACTCACTAGTCCTTTCTCATCACAAAATGGTTGCCTGTACAGGCCTCATTTATCAAAACTGGTGTAAAGTAGAACTGGCTTAGTTGCCCATAGCAACCAATCAGATAGCTCCTTACATTTTCCAAAGGAGCTCTGAAAAACGAAAGGTGGAGCCTGATTGGTTGCAATAGGCAACTAAGCCAGTTCTACTTTACACCAGTTTTGATAAATCTCCCCGCTGCCATAGACCCCTAAAAAGAAGCCAAAACAGCAGTTTGGTTTTTTGTTTTTGTGTGGGGGGGGGGGGGGGGGGGTTTAGATATTTTTCCTCTGTTCTTTCTTGTTTGTGTAGAATGAGGTCCTTAGAGAGAGGTCTCTCAGAAATCAAACCACACCTTGCTGGGAAGATGCTTTAGAAGAAGCCTCCGCTGCCCTCAGTGACCTGTAATGTGAGGCTGAGAGAACCTGGTGTCTGTGTAAAGCCTGGAATCAGCAATGTTTGTCTAGCCCAATGTAATTACAAGCAGGCGGATCTTCAGATGCTTCATAATCAGAATACTGCTGCCAGGAAGTAAGACATGGGTGTCAGATTAGGGTTGTCAGGTGTTTGTTCTTCTTAGCTACTGCAGATTACGATGATCGTTTCTCAGGTGTCGTGTCAGGTTGTCATACTTGTAGGACTTGCTCAGCTTTATAGGATTTGCTAGAACTTACCGGGCCCCAGCTACTGTGGAATTGCATCCCCGGGCAGTCGGATTTGTACGTTTTTCAACCACACTCCAAATATTAGCCCGTTCTGTGAGCTTGAGGCCTCATTCAGACGGGCAGTGGATTTTATGTAGATTTTTTTTCCGCGTCAAATCCACAGCAAAATCCTCATGCTGATTTTTTTGCAGATTTTGTGACAGATTTGCACTGAAAATCCTCACAAACAACACGCTGCGGATTTCAAAGTCTCCCCCGCAGCTTGATCCACATGCAGAAATTTGATGAGATTTTGAAAATCCACACAGCAAATCTGCGAGTAATATGCATATGCAAAGTTACTCTGCTGGAACAGAGCCGGATAGTGCTGCGTGCCCACTGGACCCCATGGACTATAATGGGAACCGGCAGGGGGGATCCGGCTGCTCCCCGACATAAATCCCGGCATTCGGCCAGACAGAAATCAATGCACGCTATGGCATTTATGCGGGCAGTGCACGGCAATATCTGGCCATGTTGGATCCAGAAAATTCTGGCAGACTGTTGTGTTATGTAACAGTCTGCCGGATTAGGTTTGCCGCAAATATGAGGTTAGCCTTAAGCCTGTATTACACAGGCAGATCTGCAAGCTATTGTACTATAGAGGGAACCAATCCCCTTGCAGAAATTGTTTGCTACCTAGCGGAGGAGACAGCTGCTATTAGATCCAGTGATCTCCTCCATAGCGTGGGGAGGAGCGATCGCTATACCATCGCTCATCCCCATACCGTCTAGTGGTCTGCTAGCAGAGTATCACTTTAAATGCTATGTACACCTTTGGTGGCAATTTTTTTTAAATTATTGTATTGTACTCATTTTGAGCTAAAAATCATTTTTTCAATTGGTCTTTTTTAAAAATGATGAGCCGTTTTCCCTGCACAGCTTTGAGTTTATCTGCTAGCAGGATCTGTATTTTCTCACTGCTCTGTCAGGCAGGGAACTGAAGGGCCTCTAATCTGTGACCTTATAAACACTTATTAAAGCTCTATTCTTACCTTACTGATAAGAATGTGGCTTAAATAAGTGTTTATGACTTTTTCATAATTTAGAGATAAGGGTTATTAGATGACTGGCACAAAGTGAAACTTCCATTTACACAGCTAGAAAAACAGTTAACCCTTTGTAACAGAACGGCTCAATATTATTATTTTTTTTTTATAAAGACTAATTTAAAAAAAGATTTTTAGCCCTAAATGGGTAAAATCCAATCATAAAAAAAATTGTCCCCGAAGCCTTTGTGTGATATTAAAGCTCAGCCCCATTCACTTCCATGGAGCTGAGCTGCAGTACCAGACACAACCCATGGACAGGCATGGAGCCTTTTTTGGAATAAAGCAGCAATGTTTTTCTTATCCTGTACAATTCCTTTTACACAAAGGGCCTCCTTTATTTAAAAAAAAAAAAAAAAAGACACAATAAATGGCCATGTTGCTCATAGCTGGTAAATGAATGATGTGTTAGGGCCTGTTTTCACAGAGTTTTTTGTAGCTGATTTTGGACCATTTCTGCCTTGAAATCGGCTCCCAAAAAGTCTTCAAACAACCTCCCATTCATTTCAATGGGAAGCAGTACTTGCTTTTTTTTTTTTTTTTTTTTTTTTTTTTTACACGTCTTAGGCCCCTTTCACACGGGCGAGTATTCCGCGAGGGTGCAATGCGTGAGTTGAACGCATTGCACCCGCACTGAATCCTGACCTATTCATTTCTATAGGGCTCTTCACATGAGCGGTGATTTTCACGCATCACTTGTGCGTTGCGTGAAAATGGCAGCATGTTTTATATTCTGTGTTTTCCACGCAACGCAGGCCCCATAGAAGTGAATGGGGCTGAGTGAAAATAGCAAGCAAGTGCGGATGCGGTGCGATTTTCACGCACAGTTGCTAGGAGACGATCGGGATGGAGACCCGATCATTTTATTATTTTCCCTTATAACATGGTTATAAGGCAAAATAATAACATTCTGAATACAGAATGCATAGTACAATAGCGCTGGAGGGGTTAAAAAAATAAAGTAATTTAACTCACCTTAATCCACTTGCTCCCGTAGCCGGCATCTCTTCTGTCTCTTTCTTTGCTGATTGCAGTCAAAGGACCTGTGGTGACGTCACTCCGGTCATCACATGATCCATCACCATGGTAAAAGATCATGTGACGGACCATGTGATGACCGGAGTGACGTAACACCAGGTCCTTTGACTGCAATCAGCTAAGATGAAGACAGAAGAGATGCCGGCTACGCGAGCAAGTGGATTAAGGGGAGTTAAATATTTTTTATTTTTTTTTAACCCCTCCAGCGCTATTATACTATGCATTCTGTATTCAGAATGCTATTATTTTCCCTTATAACCATGTTATAAGAGAAAATAATACAATCTACAGAACACCGATCCCAAGCCCGAACTTCTGTGAAAAAGTTCGGGTTTGGGTATCAAACATGCCGATTTTTCTCAAGCGCATGCAAAACGCATTACAATGTTTTGCACTCGTGCTGAAAAATCGCGCATGTTCCTGCAACGCACCCGCAACGCCCGTGTGAAACCAGCCTTAAACAGAAGCAGCATGTCCTATCTTGGGGCAGAATCGGAGCTGAGTCTTTCATTGAAATGAATCGTAAGCAGAAAAAAACTGCTCCATGAAAGTCCATGCGTTGTTGTTTTTTTTGTGCATTTTCCACACGTTTTTTGGTGCAGATGTTCTTTACATCTGCTTGAAAAACCTCCAGATGAAAATTCAGCTTTGTATTGAAGTGAACACCTTTCTCACGCTGACTTGAAGTGGACCCTTTTTTTTTATGTGCTGAAAAAAGACGTGTTTTCTGCGCAGATTTCTTAAGCGTGTATTTTTTAAATCAGTCGTACGATCTGGCCCTTAGTGTGTCTGTATGGTGAACTTCATTCTGAGCACACGAGCAATCATGAAGTTGACTTTTAAATGACTTTGCCCACAATGCTTTGCTCCGGCGTTCTCCGTAACTAGATGAGCACCAGGGATTTCCCCCCACATCATCCGTCTCTTAAGCAGCGTGTTCCCGAGTGGACAAACCTTTCAGACATCACCGGCTGGGCTCATCTGCTTGACGTTGCTGGAAATGAAATGTATCTTGACAATTAGAACGCTGCAGGATCGATGTGGTTTCCGTGTTCATGTGTTTCTTTCAATTTACAAAGCATCTTTACTTTGGTATTTTGTTTCTGAACGTCATTTAATTAACTTTATGTTTGCAATCAAAATCCATCTCCTGGGATGACGTATGATAATGCCCATGGAATAACAATGATATCCTGATGGCCTAAGAGCCTGGAATCCATGCTTGGACCTAAAGCCCCTGTCTAATAAGCATCAGTCAGATGTAGGCCCACCCATGCATTTCAGATTTATTTCTATATTCTGTTCTAGTATTTATCTTAAAGGGGTTATCCCATCATTTAATGCAAAAAATTAAAAAATAATGTACTAAATCATCATATGGATCCAGAGATCTCCACATTCATTGCTCTGCCAGATTTATTTCAAACTGGAAGCTCAGAGTGCATGTCCTTCCCGATGTAGCACTCTCCCGATCGCAGCTCAGGATGTGTGTCCTTTCTGTAGCAGCTGTCACTCTGTGACTGTCCTAGCTTCTAACAGTTGATATAGCTGGTAGCAGTTGAAAGATAGAATTGAGCATGTACGACCTCCACCAGCAAGGTGGACAGAGAAATGAGGAAAAGAACAAATAGCAGGTGGCGCTATACAGATACATTTTATTGAATAATTCAGTGACTACACTAAACGTCCCTTTACACAGACTGATGTGTAAGCCCTCATGCACACGACCGTTGTTTAGGTCCGCATCCGAGACGCAGTTTTTGCGGTTTGCATGCGGACCCATTCACTTCAATGGGGCCTCAAAAGGGACAGCACTCCGTGTGCTGTCCGCATCCGTTACTCCGTTCCGTGGTCCGCAAAAAAATATAACCTGTCCTATTCTTGTCTGTTTTGCGGACAAGAATAGGCAGTTATATCAATGACTGCGGAATGCAATTTGCGGACCGCAAAACACACAACGGTCGTGTGCATGAGGCCTAAGGCAATTATCGGGAATGAACCAGATGTTCCTGATAATTGCCTGGTCGGTGTCGGACAATCACCAGCGCTGTACCGGGGCAAGCGATGGCTAGAGTGATCACTTGTCCCTACAGAGGATCATTGTTCCTGGGACAACCACTTTAACAGTCTCTTTGGCCAACTTTCCTTAAATCCTGAGTGTGCATTGTTATACATGGCTGATCAGTGGCACATGTCTCTGTTGAAGGCAGTGATAGGTTGCCACAGTCACATGATTCCTAATTTCCAGTCTAAAGGGGGGTGGGGCTCTTTTTCTTTTTTTGAACTAGAGTGTTAATTGGTCAATTGAAATGCAGTCTGTCAGCAAAACATGCAAAACTGCTGACAGTACTATGTAGGGGCCAAGAGAGCAGTACAGTCATACCTTTTGTGGAGCTTTTGTCATAAGGAGAAATGTGAATATGATGTTTTATTCTGCTAGTTTCTTCTCCTACAACTGCGAGGATGCAGAACTTCACTGTGAAGTGATCTCTCATTGAGCTGCTTCCCAGCCCCTCCCCTCTGCTCTGAGTGACAGCTGTAACATCCAACCAGGAGACCACTGCAGCTCTCACTCAGAGCAAAGGGGAAGGACTAGTGGGAAGCAACTCAATGAGAGATCACTTCATTTATCACAGTGGCGCACGCTAGGCACTTTTAGCAAACTTTATACTGCTTAATGATTGGCTTACTTTGCAACAGAATTTTGCATTAGGCCATGCCCCTTTCCAGCTGTACTGTGCCTTCTCGATGAGCTAGGTGCACTGGATTTTTCATTTGGTTAACATTTCATCCATAAATGGTCTTAAACTAGAAGTGCCAAATTTTGACACTTTTTCCAAAGTGAAGGTTGAGTCACATTTGTAATTATGGAACTGTATGCTGATCGAAAACGTAATACATGGATTCAATTTACAGAATTGTCTTGGTTCATGAAAGAAGCGTTAAAGAACAAAGCCTGCTCTGCTACATCTGTACGTCCAACTCTTGTGGCTTGCTGGCTTTCATCATTACCACTATTTGCTTTTGAATATTTTTGCTAGATTTGGAGAATCTTTCAGCCTTTGTTGGTTTTGTGGTCTACGTGACTTTTTTTTCGTATGCGTCTTCGATCTGGCTTGCAGTATCGCCCGTCACAGTTTGACAGAAATCCTTCTAGGTCATCCTGATCCCTGTGTCCACTGTCCCTCCTTCCCATCCGAAGGGTTATAAGCAAAGAACGACAGGATTAACAATGGAAACAAAGCCATAATCTTTCTGCAGATTCTTTGTGGTGGAAACACAGACCTCAGGCTATAGCTGTGACGTATGGAACTTCATTAAACCGTGGTCCCCTGAGGCAGACCAGCTTATATTTAACCCCTTTTCGCATGTAGTAACATGTAGCCTGTCTGTCATGCTGTCTGTTATCTACTCTAAGGCTCAGAACTGAATACAGTTTGTCATTGAGGAGAAAAGAATTACATAAATATCACAATTTTACAAAATGGAGCAATAAATATGACGCAGCTATATAGTTTTGTAATATGATAGACATTTCTTCACTTTGGCACTGAAAATGGAGATCGCTGCTGTTTCCAGAGAGGCTCTTGGGCTCCAATGTAAAATAGGGGCCTCCCACCTACCATGTTCTATTTACAATAAAGGGGCCATTGGGCCATCTCTGTGATTATTACCTCACGCCTTCTATAGTCAGATCCCTGGTTGTGTCATAGGAGTCTTCATCTATCCTAGTTGCTGGGTCGGAATACAGGGAAACTTTTCATCCATATTTGAGCACTTCTTTTACATTTTTTTAATATATATGATTAATTTATTTGTTTTTTGTTTTCTTTTGTTTTTTTGTAGAATGTGAGCACTTAATTAGAAGGATGTTGGTGCTAGAACCCTCAAAACGTCTTTCCATTGCTCAAATCAAAGAGCACAAATGGATGATGACGGAGGTTCCAGTGAACCGACCGGTCCTGTATGCACAGAACCAAGAGAAGGAAGCTTCTATTGGGGAACACAATGAACAAGTCCTGAGACTCATGCACAGCTTGGGGATAGACCAGCAGAAGACCATAGAGGTAAGAAACTGCCTTCATCAAAACCCCACAACTGGACTTTATGATTACCTATTTTAAAAAATGAGGATAACCATAGATAACTTATTACTGACACTCAGTTTGACCAAGCACATAGATCCAGCCCAGTTCTGTCCATTTGGCTCTCTTGCCCGGTACATTGCATCTGTGAAGGATCACTATGTACTTTACATAGTCCAATAGAGAGTTTAATGAGAGAAGCTCTAGAAAGGTTCTGTGCATGCCGATCTACGTGCTCTTTAGATTTAATGTTTCACCGAGGCACACTTCTTTAATAATCGTCTATCATCCATCTCAAGAGGTCTCTATCACTAACTGTATACTGATGAGTTCTCGTCTTGACATGGGCACGTCCACTGCAGGTCGCTGACACTGTTGCGTTTTTACTTGCAGTCTTTACAGGACCGCAGTTACAATCACTTTGCTGCTATATATTACCTCCTGGTGGAGAGACTAAAATCTCACAGAAGTAGCTTCCCCGTGGAGGCTAGGATTGACGCACGACAACGGCGACCAAGTACTGTTGCGGAGCAAACCGTTGCCAAGGTAACTGGTTCTTTCTTAAAGGGTTTATTGTAAAAAAAAATACCAATTTCAAAGGCAACAGTTGTAAAAAAAATAAAATATATAATTATAAATATTGGTGGGGAATTTATCAAAACTGATGCAAAAGAAAAGTGGTATAAGTTGTTGCTTGCATTTTGATAAGGGTCTCTAAAATACTATAGCTGTGGTTGCTATTGGCAACTGCCCCAGTTTTCCCTTGAAGCAATTTTGATAAATCTTCCCAGGGCTAAACCTGC
This sequence comes from Bufo gargarizans, assembly GCF_014858855.1. NCBI lineage: Eukaryota > Metazoa > Chordata > Amphibia > Anura > Bufonidae > Bufo > Bufo gargarizans. The sequence goes on from NC_058081.1 coordinate 679,552,324, forward strand.
AGACTAGGCATTAAAGAGGCTGTCTCACTTCAGCAAATGGCATTTATCATGTAGAGAAAGGTAACACAAGGCACTTACTAATGTATTGTGATTGTCCATATTGTCTCCTTTTCTGGCTCCATTTTCCATCGCATTATACACTGTCTGTTTCTATGGTTACGACCACCCTGAAATCCAGCAGTGGTGGTCGTGCTTGCTCACTATAGGAATAATTGCCAGTATATGCTCACTCCCGTGGTCCTGGCCACCAGAGAGCCGAAGCTTTTTCCTATAGTGTGCAAGCACGGCCACAGCTGCTGGATTGCAGGGTGGTCGTAACCATAGAAACGAGCAGTGTATAATGTGATGGAAAAATGAATCCAGCAAACAAAGGAAGCAATATGGACGATCACAGCACATTAGTAAGTGGCTTGAATTAACTTTCTCTATATGATACATGCCACTTGCTGAAGTGAGACAACCCCTTTAAATGCACTGAGGGCAGGCCCTAGCCACTGGGTGCACCTTAGCTCCTCTGCTCTGCTTCTGAAAAAGGCCCCCCTCAGCTTGATTGACAGGGGAAGACATCCAGGTGGAAAGGGGGGGGGTATCCAGGAAAGCAAGCTGAGCAGAGGACCTAAGGTGCACCGAAGGGTTAGTGCCCACCCTTGGTGCATTTAAAGAGGTTGTCTCATCTTGTACATTGGTCGCATATCACTAAGATATGCCACCAATGTAAAGTGTAAGTCTGTCCTCTGAGACCCGCAGCTACATACAGAACTGGCACCCCAAAAGTGAAGGAGAGTGCACCATGCTCTCCTTTCACCTCTATGGGAGTTCTGAAAATAGCCGAGCGAGCACATGCACAGCTGCTCTCCGCTGACTTTGGGGGTCCCGTTCTGTAGATCGGTGCGGGTCATGCCTCTGGGACAACACCTATCTGACATTGGTGACCTATCCTAGCAACATGCCACCAATGTCTAAGATGAACAACCCCTTTAAGTCCTAATTTGCCTGTTTTTAAAAATACTTATTTCCTCTAAACACACAGATGGATCGGGGGAAGAAAGTTATTCTTTAATCGGCAGGGTCAGCCCTACCAGGCATTATAGCTGGTCTGATAGGGTTGATCCTGCTGTCAGGTGCCCGTTAATGCAGCCATGCACAAAACACTGAGCACATTGTTAGAAGAGTCTGTGCGTTTTAAGTCTGCAAAATGTTTATAACCTGCACTATTACTGTATGTCGTCACTGCGGTCATAAATAAGTAGCAAACAATAGGTGTTCCATTACCTCCTGCTGACAGATCTAATAAAGCACATACCTGTATTGGCTATGTAATGTCTTCCTGTTAGGTAGTTTTACAGGAACAATCATGTACATTGTTCTTAAGGAGTGGGGCGTTATGGAAACTATTATAATTATAACTCAGGGTGACAGATTTATCCTGGTCTTGACCTCACTCCATAGCGCTGATATGTCACTGTAGTGCCGGACTACCACACCAGTAAGAACAAAGCGTGTTTCCTAGGCATTGTTGTGTGAGTGCAGTGCTTGTGTTGTATTCTTCAGGGATGATGACCTCATGTCTGTGACGTCACCATTAGCTGCATGCTGATCTCTACCATGTGGAGGTATCTATGATACCGTTAGCCATGCCCATCGTTATAGGGTGCATGATCAATGTGGTCTGACATACAATAGAAGAAAGATCCTGTAGCGTAGGTGGAAGCTTTGACAATGCCATGAACACAGTCCACGTTGGCATTCCCTAGAGGCGAAGCGGCTGCAGATTAGCCGTGTAAGACCTTGGATCGTACTCGCAGCGGAACGTCTTGGGACGGCCGCCTGTTATGGTTGGTTTGATTTCCGCACCACAGAAATGTTCTCCTGACATCTAAGTTAGACAGGCTCATGCGGGAATCAGCTTGTGGGTCTTGGAACCGATGATCCAGGTGTGGTCATTGAAAGGTTTCTGGGCTCTGGGCCAGAGAATCACATGTGGTGAATGATGTAAGACCAAGGATGGGTACAACCTCACCTTACCTGCCATGTGAGAAGAAGCCGGGGCAGATAGGGACATGAGATGTAAAGGCATGACGTCCTCCAGTCTCTTATCAGAACCAGATGGCAGGATGTATGTTTAAACGTCCATTGTAGCTAATGTCTGTCTAGCAGGAAAACTGAATGGGGATTTTTGTGCCAAAGTTTCTGTGAGGCCATCTTTCTTTTTAACTCCTAAAACCACCCTTTATTCCATGCATTTGACGTTATTGGGCGGTTAACAAAGGAGAGTTTTCTGTTTCAAGGTGGCTTTTATGCTCACAGTTCCTAAGAAACTTCTCATGGAGCCTGCAAAGTGTAGAAGAGACTTTCTCAAGACTTGGGTCAGAGGAGCTGCTGAAGGGGAGACCAGAGTTTGCGTCACTCACCAAATACTATGTGATAACTCCAACATGTGGAAAGTTGAAGAATTACCTAAGCAATAAATAAGGCAACTGGCGAATATTCTGTATAAATGTGGACAGTCGATTTCTTGATCAGCAAAAAGTTTTGAATTTTGCATACACATGAAGAAAAAATACATTTGGCAGAAATCATTTAAAAATTTAACTTATTTTAAGCAGATCTTATAAGAATTCAAAAGTGCTTCTTAGTTCATACAGAGAAGGCACCCTGACATATCATAGTCTACATGAGGTTAGAATTCAAAAATGTCCTCTCAGGGGTTTGTTTCATACAGGTCATAGTGTGAGAGCTTCCGTAGAATGTCAATGGACCTTGACCACCACTCCATCCACACTCCTCCTCATCACGTTTGTATGAACGGGGGATTCATGACCCTCAATCTAGTGATGACTGATCCAACTGTGATAAATTTCTGATAAGTTGGGTCTCTACTGCTGGGACCTCCACCATTCACTAGAACGAGGCCTACAGTTTTCCCTCCCCGTATGACCACAGTTTCCATCTTTTAGACAATGGACTGGCAGGGTGCATGCATGACCACCACTCCATTCAGTCTCCTCGTCACTGCGTTCTAGTAATGAGAAGGTATGGAGCTTGAGGACCCCATTCTAGTAATGGGTAGGAGTCCCAGTAATCAGACCCTCACTGATCAGATATTTGTCCCCTGTGTTTGGTCGATGGGTGATTTAAATGTACTTTTGTAGGACAGCCCCTTTAAGTACAAATTTTGGTCCAGGAACCATGTGGGTACATCACAGTATATTCTGAGATGCTCTGCCTGACATCAGACATACTCGTATCCTTCAGATGTAGCCCATACATGATGTGAACAGAGCCTTGGCCCTACACCACTACCGTGATTATCCAAGAGCAGGTGATTATGGCAGCCGATCATCCCCTGTATATGCTGCTTATTAGTATTATAAAGGGTTAGCAGAAGGTGTTACCGTACTGCATAGAACCGAATTATAGAGAGCGTGTCACCTTGTGACCCCGGCTAGGAAGTGATAAGGTATTGATTTTCACTCTTTAATTAGCAGTGAGAGTTAATGGGTGACATCACGCTGCACACGAGCAAATAAATGACTCCGACAAATAATGTACCCGGCGGTATTAAAGCTTATTAGCACAAATAACTCCAGCCGAGCCGCATCCGCTAACCATTCAACTCTGCTAAAAATAAAAAGATGCTTACATGCCAGCCCTCCTTCAGCAGTAGGGTAATATTTTTAAAAAGTAAATTACGGTATATTGTTCTTAGGGTCCATTCACACGCCCGCAAATTGGGTCCGCATCTGTTCCGCAATTTTGCGGAACAGGTGCGAACTCATTCATTTTCAATGGGGCTGGAATGTGCTGTCCGCATCCGCAATTCCGTTGCGGACAAGAAAAGGCATTTTCTATAAGAGTGTCGGCGATGTGCGGTCCGCGGAATGCACATTGCCGATGTCCTTGTTTTGCGAATCCACAAAGTTTGTCCATGTCCAGTCAGAGCTGCCTGTGCCAGATTGTGTAAGGACATACCCCTTTGACAAGGGGGAATGATAACACCCAATTGTCAGTGTAATCATAAATTTCAAGGAGGAATAATAGGAACAACAATGTAGAGTTACAAGAGAAACTTCTCCAGAATTGTTACCTTACTGGGAATACAAGTATTTACTGAAACGGACATGTCGGGAGTGATAACAAGTCCTCTTAAAGAGTGAATAAAATGGTGCACCGCTGTTGAGACAGTACAATAATTAAAAGCAGGAGATTTACCGGTACTTTGCATATGGTTCTAGAGATGTCCCCATTCATTAATCTGATTTCTCTGCTAGAGTTATGTCAAGCTGGCAGCTCACAGGGCAGTGTACTTTCTCGGGGCACGTCCTTTCTTTGGAGGCATGTCCATTCTGCTGCAGCTCTGTCCCTGTAACTGTCACAGCTTCTAACAGTAGATATGGCTGGTGGCAGATAAAGGACAGAACTGAGCACGTGCGACCATCTCCAAGAGGCAGACAGATGAGGAAAAGAACAAACAGCAGGTGGCGCTATACAGATAAATTTTATTGAATAACTCAGTGGCTATACACAATTTGTAATTACATGTAATTACAAAAGTATTCAGATCCAGGTGCTGGTTTAAAAATGTAAAATATTTTTCCTGTGAGAACCTCCTTTTGATATTTCTGAAAAAAAAAAAATAAAAAAACTGCCTGCATGCATACATCTGTACCAGTGGCGTAGCTAGAAATGGGCCCCACAGCAAGTTTTTGAATGGGCCCCCCTCCCCTAGTAATTTTCTCACAACCCCTTTGTTTCACGCCGCCCCCATTCCTGTGGCTAGTAAAGATCGCTCTCTCAGACCAGGCCCAGCTGCTGTTCCATCCGTTTTCTACGCCGTCTATACTGTCACTGTATATAATTTCATTGTGTAATACTGTTGAGGCCCTGACAAAATCTTTTAGTCCTCCTCCTCCTGGATGGGCCCCTTCTGGGTCGGGGCCCCAAAGCAGCTGCTTCCCCTATAGCTACGCCCCTGATCTGTACGTACTGTACATACTCCACTTCTATGTCCCTGTTGGTTAATTAACTATAAGTTTTTCAACACATTTGCCAGAATAAATTGCTCACTATCATGGCGTGGTTATTTTTGGGTGTAAATTAGGCGTGACTGTAATAAACTTTGCATTCCCAGCTCATACACAAGGCTGCACAGCCTATTAACCATGCCACCAGGAGTTAATGCCCTGTCAATAACCATAATTACTGTGATTTGCGGTGGTTGCGCAGCATCCTGAACAAATCATCGCTGTCAGAGACATAAGTAGGCTAAGAAATGGGACTGTCACTGCAGGATGCCATGTGACGCTCTGGCGCCGGGATCAGAGAAGCTCCGATTTGCATAACGAGCTCTTGCTTGTCTTCGAGCCATCGCTGAACGGTTGGGTTGCGCAGGAGCTTCTGGAGCTATTAAGCCATTCATGAAATATTTCCGTCTTATCAGTGTTTTGGTGTGAGGAGGTGAAATGACCTTCTGAAGGTCACTGACAGATATCACTGTCTCTTCAATGAGGAATGATTGCTATTTAACAATATTTTCACTGTTTGGCATTTTTTCCTTTTTTTTCGCCAGTGAATCTTTTGCCGTAATATGTGTGTTTATGTAGTATACAGCGACACAATATCTTACGTAATGGCAGAGCATGGATCCGCGTGTTACACTACATAACATGAAGTAAATGCGTGGTAGTAATTTTGGCCAATAATTGCACCACATTCATGAAGGGACAACTGCTGAGCACTTCATCTTTACAAAAGAAGTTTAATTTGATAGTCACCTTTTAAATACAATCAGTGTGTCATAATTATATCTTGAGGAGCTGGTACATAGTAACATACTTACCAACATAAATTTGGATCTTGTAAGCCTCACCACCCAGGAACAACCTCAAACCCACCCATGACTGCCCACCTATAGGTTGAATTGGAGTTGAAGATAGTTTTGGGTGGAATCGGTATTTGTTAGATATATTGTGTACTGAATTTATTAACTTTCATATAATTTAGAAATGTCAATGTTTATAAAGATATTTTATGTTCTATTAATCTAAGGCCCCTATTTATCAAAAACAGTGATACGCAGGGTGCCCTAGTGGTGATGGAGAATCAGTTCTCATCTTTCCTGTGTTCTCCCATGTACCTTATACTATAAAGAGTGATGAGCAGTGTTCTTGTGGTGATAATCGGTCCTCGCATCTCCTGTCTTCACTCCTGTATATTCTCCCTTCTCCTGTGTTTCCCCTGTCCTTATACTATAATCAGTGATAAGCAGGGTGTTCTAGTGGTGATAGATCATCAGTTATCATCCTCGCCTCTCCTTATACTATATACAGTGATAAGAAGGGTGTTCTAGTGGTGATAGATCATCAGTTCTTATCTCTTCTGTGTCCTCTCATGTCCTTATACTATAAACAGTGATAAGCAGTGTTCTTGTGGTGATAATCAGTCCTCGCATCTCCTGTCTTCACTCCTGTCCTTTATATTCACCATATTCTCCCCTCTCCTGTGCTCATCCCTGTCCTTATACTATAATCAGTGATAAGCACGATGCTTTAGTGGTGATCCTCTCCTTATAATATATACAGTGCTAAGAAGGGTGTTCTAGTGGTGATAGATCATCAGTTCTTATCTCTCCTGTCCCTTATACTATATACAGTGATAGGCAGGGTGTTCTAGTGGTGATAGATAACCAGTTCTCACCTCTCCTGTGTTCCCTCCTGTCCTTATATTAAGTATCTTCATGCTGCTCCAAGGCCCTTAGTTAAAATGCCTGACACTGTGCTGCACATGCTCAGTAGTGATGACCAGAGGAGGAAGTTCACTAGTGTTCAAGCCTGCAGTCCTCTCACAACTGCCAGACAGCATTAAAGGGGTTGTCCGGGAATAAGTAACTTTTCACAGTCGCCCGCATCCTGCCTCTGCTATGGAAAGAATCATACTTACCTACTCACCGCTGTTGTGGTCCTGCGCGCCGACTCCCGTGTGTCCATCTTCCGGTCCACGGCTTGTTTAATTCCCCTCCAGCGCTTGAGCACCAATGTCTCTGATGGACACGTCACCACTGAATCCAGTCATTGGCTGCAGAATAGCACATTGTCATCTCACCCCAGAGAGGAAGCAAACAAACTGCGGTCCGGAAAATGGGCACATGGGAAACAGTGTGCATGACCGGAGCTGCAGATAGCAGGTAAGTATGAATCTTTCCACAGCAGAGGCAGGCAGCGGCTCCTGTGAAAAGTTACTTCTTCCCAGACAATGCTTTCATGTCAGTAGCAGCACCAATGTCTACATGTTTCTCTTATTCCCATTTGCACATGATTCTCTGCATTCCAAGGAGATACATATAGAGCTTTTCTAACGTTATGGGTAAAATTCATAATTTCTTACAATTCTAAGTGTTTTCCAGTTATTAAATGCACAGTGTGTTGCATATTTACTTACAGGAATTTGGAAAATTTCAGAAATTATATTCCAATAAGTATGGATTACATGCTATCTAATTAGTCTGATTACTTACATGACAGTAAGAAAAATACTGATGTTACCATTTTATTACAGTACATTTATTACTATATTATTGGCCATTTATCAAGAAGTCGGAGTTAGAGCTGGAGCCAAAGTGTGATAAAATGTAAGAGTCGGAATCAGAACTGACTTACTGACTCTACAGCCCTGGGGCTTAGGCTAGTTTTACACTAGCACTGGACATCTCCAGCTGGGAGCAGCACTGCCAGATGCTACCTGACCCCAACCGGCCTCATTCGCTATAATAGGGACCGCCAGAGATCCAGACGCAATTCAGCAAACGTGCCGACGATCGGCCAGCCAATTCTCAACATATTTGCCAGGTTGCGGCCGTATCTCCACTGGTTTTCATTATAGTGAATTGGGCTGGACTGCAATCCGGTAGGTTCCGCCAAATGCAGAGAGATCTGGCCTGAACAGTCTGCCAGAAACCTGAATTCTGATTGGTTTCCAAGTGTAAAAAAGTCAGTCCAATTCCTTTGGCCATTGGCTGCCATTGGTGAGAGTAGCTTGGCCCCATGTGGCCGTACCCTAAATCTCCCAGTTTATAAATTGGTGTTATGTCATGATTAATGTAAAAAAATAAAATAAAAAATAATGTACTAAATTGTCATATAGTACATGACAATCTCTTTCTAACAAAGCTAGGACCAGCCCTGTACCTCACATGGATCCAGAAATCTCCCCATTCATTGTTCTGCTAGATTTATATAAACCTGACAGCTCAAGGGGAGTGTCTTTTCTGCTGCAGCTCAGGGGGCGTGTCTCAGCTCTCCCTATCACAGCTCAGGAGGTGTGTCTGTGCTCTACCTATCACAGTTTAGGAGGCAGTTGAAGGATGAAACTGAGCATGTGCGGCCATCTCTGTGAGTCTGACAAAGAAATAAGAAAAAGAACAAACAGCAGGTGGCGCTATACAGATACATTTTATTAAATAACTCAGTGGCTATGGCATATATCTTAAATTACATGCAATTACAAAAGTATTCAGATCTAGAAGCTGGTTTGAAAACAAAAGAATATTATTTGTGGGACAACCCCTTTTAATTATCACAGCGTCCACAAATTAATGGTTATCTACAATTATACCGCTATGAAGCTGGTGATACTTGTCTGTAGTTCTGTAATCAGTCTATAGCCTGCAATTATTTAACCCTTACCTTTTCTTACAGTACCTCCATTGCACACATAGACACCAACACAAAAGGGACCCGAGAACTCATCAAGCTTGGGCTACTTTCACACTAGCATTTTCCGGTATTGAGATCTGTCATAGGGTCTCAATACCGGAAAAAAAAAAAATTTAGTTTTGTCCCCATTTATTGTCAATGTGGACAAAACGTAACTGAACAGAACAGAATGCTCCAAAATGCATTCTGTTCCATTCTCGTACTGGAGAGCAAACCGCAAATGCTGGGATGCGGAACAAGACTGATCCATCATGACCCACAATGAAAGTCAATGGGGACGGATCCGCATTCTCTGACACAATAGAAAACTGATCCGTCCTCCATTGACTTTCAATGGAGTTCATGATGGATCCGTCTTGGCTATGTTAAAGATAATACAACCGGATCTGTTCATAACGCATGCAGATGGTTGTATATTATCAGTAACGGAAGCGTTTTTGCTGGACCCTGCTGGATACAGCAAAAACGCTAGTGTGAAAGTAACCTTAGTCGTCACTGAGGCTTCACAAGTATCCATACTTCTGGTCATCTGAATACATGGAGCCAGCTATTCTCCTACTGTAATGACCCTGTGACTTTCACCATGTCCTTGTTGGATACCTTGGGTGTTGCAAATCAATTTGAATTCCTGAAGGTCTTGCTACATGAATGTTTATAGACTGTATTAAATTAACTGGTAAATTTTGGGGGGAAAATGCATAAAGAAAGATCCGGCCACGTTAGATCAGGAATATAAACGGACTTCTAGTTAATTTAACACTGCAGATGCAAAATTTCACACATTTATCGGATTATAGCATGGCACGGCTGGCTTCATATAAATGTAAATGCTTGACCTTTAGTTACAGGAGTCAAAGCTGCTCCTGTTTACCAGCAAATGTTCCATGTAACCAGTATACTGCACAGCAGATTCAGTAACATACGGAATGTGCTCGGTGTCATACGTTACAGCTGGTTACCATATATCCATGTATACGTTCACATTATTAACGGTTATTGAATCAGACGTGTGGATGGAAAATGTATTCCAGACAAAAATTGGTATGGAACGGTATTAGCCTGTGCGCTTAGAGGACGTATTCGGGCGGTGATAAAGTGGACGTACCACGTTACATTATATTTGTGAGCGAAACATATAGTGCGCTATTACACCTTTTATCATGTTGTTTCCAAGTCAAAAGTGTTTGTGCTAATTAAAGGGACACTACCATCAATTTTTTTTTTTTATCCCGTATTAACAGACTGTTTAGAAATGTTATATATAAGTATGTAATTTTTATTAATTTTTTTATACAAGAACATGTGAATGGGTTTCTGGATATAATTTTTTTTATTCTATTCTGTGTACTCTACTTCCTGTTTTGGTGCTTCAACTTCCTCCTTTGTTTGGACATGACTTTCTCAGTCAGACCATTCAATCTGACCAGAGTGTGAATGGGGACAAGTGGCTCAGAGCATCACACATTACACTGATAAGTGCTCTGCTGTGGGCATATCTTTATCTAGCCCCAACAAGGGAACAATGGAGCTGTCATAGTGTTATCCAAATTCTACTAATCAATTATTATACTAATAGATACATTTCCCCATCTGTATAGGAGTTTAATCTCTCTGACTGCCAAAGAAGGACAGTACTTTGTATTTAAAGTGAATCTGTCACCTGGTTTGAGCATATTAAGGTGTTACTACTGCCATGTACAATAGAAATACCTTATTTCTTGCTGTAGTCTGAATTTTTTGTTTCATGGTTTCATTAGCGATAAAATCCACTTATAATGTTATGCAAATGAGTGTCCAAGGTGCCAAGAGGGGCGTTGTTATCCTTCTCTGGAGCCCAGTAACTCCCCTGTACAGTGCCCAGCCCGCCTTCCTTTAGAACCCAAGCTCGCCTCTTCCAGCTTAAGTAACTGCCCACACCCGAACTCTTTGCAGCTGGCCCCCTCCGCTATGTGAAATCTCACACAGGCGCAGTACCGCAGACTGCGCGATGTAGAAGCTCCTGAGGACAATAGTTTTAAATTGGTCACTGGGCTTGACGCATGCCCAGTGACACATTTGAAGCTGTTGCCCTCAGGAGCTTCACATCTGTTTCACATCCCTTCCAATCACTATAACGGGTACCACCTTCTTTCTTAACTTGCCTGTCTTCATCAGTCCTTCTGGTAGGATGTCGCCTTCTTCACCACATGATGCACGCAGAAAAAAGATCACCTGCAAATATGCAATCTCTTAGGATTGCAAAAAAAAAAAAAAAAATATATATATATACACATACACACAGCGTATATATAATATTTTATCCAAAACTATTATTTTCACATTGTCATCAAATTATTATAATTATTTAAAGTGACGATATTATTCTAAAGTGATCAGAATTATTAGGTTTTGTGTCCATACTGTTGACGTGTCACATTACTTGCTAATAATACCGGTTGAAAATTAATACTAAATTTTTTCATCTCGATTGATGTTTATATAGATGAGTTCGGTGGTGTCTCCAGTGAGCCTCTTGCCTCAAAATGTAAGGATGATGAGGACACCAGTTCTCCCAGAAACCTCAGCGGTGGAGCCTTTCTCTTACCCTCAAACCAGCTGCCAGGCTGATACCACATTCCTAGAAGAGGAGGCTGTGAATACACCAACGGTAAACACCTATACATATGAATGTCATACCACCCTGTCTCTTCTTACGTTTCACTACCAGAGTACTGCTACTTTTGAGAGTGAACTGGATATTTTTTTTTATTTAAAAGGATTTTCGGTTTGTTGGTCATCTTTTTTTGGTCTTTCATTCCGTGGATCTAGTTTCTGCCTGACATTATGTTTCTGCTCTTAGAAGTGATTATTGGTCTAGGAGCTTTGTTGGTTTAACTTCTCTTGTAGAGACTGTGCAAGAACCATAGAGACAACAGGCCAGATTTTGTCCATTAGCCCTTGAAGACCACCGTTCCCCCATCTTGTGCTCTTACAGATTTCTGGTGGCTGAGAAACCTACTTGTAGAACAGTCACCTGTCACAAATTTTTTTAACAGTCAGATTGGCTTGATAACCATAATTGTTCCCATTATTTTGATGATGGCCACAGAGTTAGACAGAAGTCACTTCTCCATTCCTACAACCCTGTTACTGGTAGTATACGCTCATACTGGAAGTTAGAAGAAGGTCATTGGACAGGGAGACAAAATGTAAGCTTGAAAGTGGAACTGTACTATCAGAAGGAGGAAATATTAGGTATAAGCGAAAGGTAAAGAGGAAGAGGTCAACAGGAATCCTCAAGAAACGGCGGAGATATAGCCACTTATAATGAGGGTGTGATGGGTTAGTGGTGTTGAATATTTTTCCTAAAGTTTGCCTAAATTTGCAGAGAGTATAACTAGAAAATGATGACATGATACTCCAGCTGCAAGATCCTCTTAATACTGGTAGCAACATGACCACCACCACAGTGATAGCAGGAGAACCCCCATAGGAGTGATAATGAAAAATACCTTGGTGGATTTTGTCTCTGGATGGAAAACTAAAATGGATGCCGGTCCCTGGGACCTTCAAAGACCAATTGGTCAAGAGATGAAAATGACCCTTGATGCAGTAGATCCATGGGCCCATAGAGTGTAATAATCCACATGTTAGCAGCCTGTATTGATAAGGCTTCGTTCACATCTGAATCAGAGTCTGGGTTAGGACTCTCCATTGTATTTGACAGAACACATAGCTTGTGCTATTTAACAGGAATATTTTCAGGAAATCCATAAAAGGTGGCACATGCCATGAAATGTGTTCGTTAGTAGCGTGCTATTACATGCACACGTTCCAGCCTAGGCGAGGGGGAGGTTATGATAGGTACATTAACGTTTCAAGGATGAACAATCATCCGAGGAGTCGTGATAGTTCAACCTCAGAAAATCTCAGCCGAGCCACTGAGAGCTGTAAAAACAATGTGTAATATCCTGTATTTTTAGCTTCACCGCGGGGATCCGCTCAGAAATGTGCTGCTGTTTCCACACACGGGGAACAGCAACATCTCTTATAAGTGCACATGCACCGCAGGGATATTAACAATCATTCCTTTTCATGTTAACAAGATTAGCTCTGTCTGGAGAGCCGGTGGCGGAAGCAACGTCTACTGGGCAAATATTCGTTGACATGAACTCTTTAGTGCCCTGGTGCCCTGACCATGTGCTTAAGAATAGCTGTAGGCCCTACATTACTTATCTTGCATGCCAGGCCTGTAGGGCTTTAATATAGCTTATAACGCTCCCCCAGCAATATTAACATTGTTAGGACATTTCTATTTAGGCAATTCTATCCTTTTAGATATTTAAAGGGAACGTGTATAAGAATTTATGGCCCAAACTTCTACCCACCTGTTATGCAGGACAATAATAGGCTCACAAGTTATGGTTTTGTATATTCTGACAGGTTCAATAACTATGAACACTGTTATTTAAATGCCTGTAAGAAATCATAAGGGTGGAGCTGATCTCCTAAATGTTCCTGGTCACCCTCCTTGTCTGACCGAGGTCCCGTAGGTTGGGTACGGCTTCCAAAACCACTTCCAGTATCCAACGCATGCAGAGTGTGCAGGTGAAGCAAAGGCTGGCACACCTCACTTCACTGCGCATGCGCCAGATGCTGGTGGAGATGGCTTGTAATGATGTACCGGCCTCCGGGTTGTCAACCAAGCCTGGAGGCGGACCTCAAAGTGTGTGACTATGAAGGAGAGCGACCCCTTGGACTCCTTAGGGTACGGCCACATGTGATGTAAATACTGCAGCGTTAACATGTGGTGTTGTGTAAAGTAAAGGGTGACATCTGAGGAAAATCCACAACACTGACTCACCAAAACCTGTGGCAAAATCCACACGTGGTTTTAACCTTGAATACAGTGTTAAAAGTTTGCCACTATACAGAAGAACATCATTGTGAAGCTGTTACTGTACCAAATGATGGGATGGTGGTGGGTCAGGGACCTTAAAGGGGTTTTATCATCTCGGACATTGGTAGCATTGGCATATCACTAGGATTTGCAACCGATGTCAGATAGGCAAGGGTCCCACCTCTTGGACCTATACCCATCTCCAGAACCGGTCCCCGAAAGTGAAGAAGAGCGCACCGCACATGCTTGGCCACCTGCCATTCTATAGGGTTTCTGAAAATTTTCAGAAGTCCCATAGAAATGAATGGCGATCACAGGTCGCAAGCATGGCCACCACTCCATTCACCTCTGTGGGACTACCGTAAATAGCCAAGCGCGCTAGCTCAGCTATTTTTGGAACACCCATAATAATTCATGAAGAGCACGCCGCAAATGTGTGCACTTTCAGGGTCCAGTCCTGGGACCATCACCTATCTGACATTGATTAGTCATATACCACCAATGTCGGAGGTGAGACAACCTTTTGATCCTCATGTTGGTAACGCTTGGAATTTCACTTTAGGGCTTTTTAATGGCAGCAGCTGTTTTGGTCGGGGCAAGTTGTTTGCACTGTGTTCAGTCGGATTTCTGAATAGGTAGTCTCAGGCAGCTGTAGCTTTAGATTGAAGGTGTAGTCCTACATGCTTTGTCTAGTGTCTCTAACAGCGCTCTTTCTGGCAGGAGAAAAGTGACATTTGGAAGTTGTTTCATCAGCAGACACGTACAATTCCTTCTTCATGAGGGACGCTTCAGAGCTAATTGTTTAATTTATGTACTCATACCATGCACATTCCTCCTGTGAGAACACCACAGCCTGGACATCCAGTTAAAGGAGCAGGCAACGTGCGCTGGCATCATCAAGGCCGGAAAGAAATTACACTGCTTAGGAGGCCCCTCTGGTTTTGAAGTTCATAGGATCAGCAGCTCGCAGATGCCGTTTTCCTCTGGAACGATTTCTTAGTCACATCCTGGAGAGAAATGATTAAATTCCCAAGTCTCTGCCACCATTTCCTGGATGGTTCTCTTTTAAGCTCCTTCCCTGCCAAAGGCATTGTTGTTGTTATATCGCTGATTTGGGCCCGGTCTTACTGCTGCAAATCAGACGTTTTCAGCATAGCCCTTTTTTTCCCCTTTTAATTATATAGTTATGCATCATTTGCATGGCTGAACCAGTTGACCTTGGGGCTCACACGAGATCATCAAGGTATTTGGTCTTTGTCGGAAATACAGGGTGCACTCTGTCTAGGCCACGAGTGCTTTTCGTATAGGGAGAGCTAATCAAGCAAGGAAACCTACATGCACGGTTTAGGTATTTGAGAACAGTTTTGCACAAATGATCAATTGTGAGGATTTCCAGCCTTATTCTTCATTGAGGGCCAGGATCTATTTTGCTGTCTGCTTCATCGCCGTAACCTAAACGGTGATAGTATATGTCCTATATATGCAGTAATATGTAGGGAGCGGTTTTTAGACATTGTCTGGCGGTATTATTTAGGATTTGAATAGTATTATTGTATTAGCATTATTATATATAGCAATATACTGTGGTTTTATTAAGATATTTATATTTTATATACACGACTTTTGTCAGTCGAAAAGTGCTAAGCGGGGGAGGGATTTACTTTGTAATTATCGCTATGGTCGTGCTTGCACACAATAGGATAAAGCACCCACAGTATGTGCGCTCCCACACTCTTGGCCACCAGAGAGGCCAGCGCTTTTTCCTATAGTGTGCAAGCACGACCACTGTTGCTGGATTGCAGGGTGGTCGTAACCCTTGGATACAAGCAGTGTATAATGTGAAGAAAAAATTAATCAAGCGAGCAAAGAAGGCAATATGGAAAATCACAATACATTAGTAAGCGCCTTGTATTAACTTTTATCTCCATGATAAATGCAATTTGCTGATGTGAGACAACCCCTTTAAATTGTGTCAGCCACATTATTAAATGACCTATGCAGTCTCAAGGAAGACAATGGAAGCAGGTTTTCCTTGTAACCTAAGACGTGCTGGAGATTTCTGACTTTTATTTTCTGCTTACAGGTTAATGGCTGCCTGATGGATCCTCTACCCCCTGTAGCAATGAGGAAGGGTTGCCAATCTCTGCCGAGCAATATGATGGAGACCTCTATCGACGAAGGAATTGAGACAGAAGATGACTCTGAGGAGGATCCGGCTGCGGCGTTTGCAGCATTTCAAGGCAGACGTAGTGGGCAGAGACGTCACACTCTGGCAGAAGTGACCAACCAGTTAGTGGTCTTGCCCACTGTAGCACCAGACATGGAAGGTAAGTCTTTAAAAAAGTTTTAACCCTAATACCTACCGATGTAGCCACCATTATTTTGAAAGGCCTAATGAATGAATGCAAGACAAACACATTACGATAATACAACAAATCTCGTTACAGTGGCCATCCTGGCACAGCTGGTGTCAAAAAACACCGGCTACATCTGTATGTACAGTGTGCACACAGAAATGAGTACATCGTGTTCTTCACTGGTTTTTCTGCACAAAACTAAGCTATTTGAGGTTCTAATGACAGTAAAACTAGCCATATACAGTAGATTAATAGTGGCCAAACCAGTCAATTTTGGCAAGACCAGCTGACCATCTAATATGTATGGGGACCTTCTGACTCTTCCCCGAAAGTGAATTGTGTGGGAGAAAAGGGGGGTGCTGTTAGATTTCAACATGCCTGATCCTTTTGTTCTCAGAGAAGGTAAGCCGCCATAGGTGTCTGCAAGTGGCTTTTACCCTGTCCCCATGCATGCATGCTTCTCCATGCCGGTAGGGGCAGTCTAAGATATACTTCTTAATGAGTCCCAAAAACTCCTAATCATAGGGCCTAGAGGGATCAAATGTTCTACGGTACATTGCACATAAAGTAATGGACTCTGTTACATGATCCTTGTAGACCAACTTGCCAAGAGCAATACAAAGTTCTACATACTGCACTCTCCTCAATTCTGCATTTCAGGGCCATTGAGCGGGTGCTATTAGGACATTTAAAGGATGCCCTATCCTCCGGATAGATCATCAGGATCAGATCGGAAGTGGTCTGACCCCCGAGACCCCCGCCAATCAGCTGTTTGAGAAGGCACCTGCGCTCACATTAGCGCTGCGGCCCTCTCACAGCTCACTAAACATAGCGCCATACATTGTATAGTGGCAGTGCTTGGTATTGCGCCCAGTCCATACACTTCTATGGGGCTTACCTGCGTCTAGGCTATGTGACCGATAAACGTGACGTCACTGGCCTAGGGAAAGCAGAGAGAAGCTGCACGCACTGTTGCCTTCTCAAACAGCTGATCAGTATAAAACTCCCAGAAAACCAATCAGTATGCACTACCAGCTCTTCTCTGCACCAACAAGTTTCCACAAGATGGAGGTGATTATGTAGGGTTACCTATTGTCTGACCCAGGTATATATTCGGGAACTCGTGTATGTGTAATCTGTACCCAGATGGACTTATAGGAGGTGTCTATGTACAACAGCGCCTGAGCAAGTGACCTATAAGGTTACATGCACACGACCGTGTGTGTTTTGCGGTCCGCAAATTGCGGATCTGCAAAAAAAAACGGATGACATCTGTATGCCATCTGTTTTTTTTGTGTTTTTTTTCAGATCTGTTCTAACAACGCCTATTACGGACAAGAATAGGACATGTTCTTTTTTTTTTTTGCGTGGCTAAGGAACGGACATACTGATGTGGACAGCACACGGTGTGCTGTCTGCATTTTTTGCAGACCCTTTGAAATGAATGAGTCCGCATCCTATCCGCAAAAAAATCGTAACGGAAACAAACAACGTTCGTGTGCATGCAGCCTAAGAGTGTATGGGTATCCTAGTTGTGGACCTTCACTCATTGAATTAACATTGGTGGGCCCAAGGTAAATCCACATTTTCCCTGCAATTGCCATCAGCCTAGCCCCCGGTATACAGCTCATTGTGAAGAGCGCTGCCTCATGATAGGGGCTGGTGCCTCAAGCACTTGCTGCATACTCAGTCTTTACTGACTAATTCAGAATCCAGAGACTCATGTGCCATCAGGAATTTCACTCTAGAAGTGACAAGATGAAAGAATGGTGGTGGTGAGAGGCGTACAGATTCTCATCACAGCTACTACAATATTTCAAGCACATTCCTTTTTTGTACTAACCTTCAACCGAGCATCTTTAGTTAAAGGCTCCTTTACTGATTTGCCTTGAAAATTTTGACAATACAGCCAGCGATATTTAAAGAAAAGGTTACCTCGGCACATTTGTCACTGACAACCCATTCATCCAAACGCATGCAGCGAAAACAAAGTACCGTATATTTGTGTGCGTGAAAGGCGAATCTGACTGTGGATTGCATTGAAAGGTTTATACATTCATGCCTACACAGTCATGTATTTGTACAGTTGTACGCTTTACCATTAATACTGTTACTGTAGCAATGAGGTTAAGGGGCTTACCAAGGCAACCCGTCTCAAAAGGAAACTGGTGCAGTGATGCCTGGCCTCTCTAACCACCAGTGTGACCAATTGCCTTCAGAAGTCACCTAATTAGTACATAGAGTCCACCTGTATGTAATTTATTCTCAGTAGAACTACAGCTGTTATGTGAAATACTCAGAGGTTTGTTAGTGAACATTATTGTATGTGAATAAGATTAATTAATTAATTATTATTATTATAATTATTATTATGAAAACCAAGGAACACCCCAGACAGGTCAGGGATAAAGTTGTGGAGAAATGTAAAGCAAGGTTAGCTTATAAAAAAAAAAAAAAAAAAAAATATCCCAAGCTGTGAACATCTCACTTAGCACTGTTTAATCCATCGTCCGAAAATGGAAGGAGTATGGCACAACTGCAAATCTAACAAGACATCGCCATCCACCTAAACTGACAGCCCAGGCAAGGATAGCACTAATAAGAGAAGCAGCCCGTGGTCACTCTGGCGGAGCTGCAGAGATCCACAGCTCAGGTGGGAGAATCTGTCCGCAGGACAACTATTAGTCGTGTACTCCCCAAATCTGGCAATAATAATCTTCATTTATATAGCGCCAGCATATTCTGCAGTGCTTTACAGTTCAGGGGTTAATGTACAAACAGTCATTAATAACATAGAAAGACACATGTCAATAATTACAAGAGGAATGAGGGCCCTGTTCGCAAGAAAGCCATTTTTTTTAAAGCAAGCCATAAGCACACGTTTGCAGTTTGCCACAAGCCATGTAGGGGACACATCAAACATGTGGCAGAAGGTGCTCTGGTCAGATGAGACCAAAGTTGAACTTTTTGGCCTAAAGAGCTGAGCCTGGACATAACCCCTTCTTTATCCATTCAGCCTGTATGAGTGGAGCATCAGAGCATTTCATCCTCCGATGCACCCCTTGCCCTGTTTTGTGTACATTTTTACACTGTTAGGAAGAGGATTCTGCCTAGCAGTGATTCCCGTGACGTCACCATCACTAATGGTCAGTCTATAGCGCTGCCCTGTGCTGTTTTACAAGCTAGGGCAGCGCTAAAGACCGCCCATTAGTGCCGGGCTCACTGCTAGGCAGAAGTCTTCACCTAGCAATCCCATTCAGAGACCCGGCACGCCACCGGATCTAAAGAAAAAGCCCTTGCCTTGCGTGATACAGCACATGGCAAGGGGGAGCATCAGAGCATGAAATGCTGAATGAGAGAAGGAGGGGTTATGTCTGGATTCAGCTCTGAAGCCGGACAAGCCCTTTAAGGGCCATCCACGTAATACATTTTAACAGTCTCACTCATAGAGGGAGGTCTTGACCAGGAGACCCCATTGTCTTTATAAAACAACCCCTTTAATGTTTCATACCTCAGCAGTTTTGCCTTGATTTTACCCAAAATATGTAAACTTTCTTTGCCTCACTCACTATAGCATCTTAAGTAGGATCATGAGACATATGTATTTGATATGTTGTTTGGAGATGGCTTTGGCCTAATGCCATCAAAGAGTAGTAATGTTGGCTTCTAATGAACTGTAGACTGATGACTGCGATGAAAGTCTTAAATTTATCACATTATTCATTGCAGGCAAACTTTTCACTATCGGTAACAACCCATCTCTGGGAAGCGTCGACTCTGAATACAACGGGGGATCTGTTCAGAGCGACCTCAACTTTCAGGAAGATACTGGAGTTCTGAAGGAAGTGGCTATGGCTAACCAGTCTGTCACCAGGCTTACTCCACCGTATATAGGTTTACGGCCTACCACCCTGGCCATGCCAGCGATGTCTTCTGAAAAGCGTGAAGCACACAACAGGTCTCCAGTCAGTTTTCGCGAAGGAAGACGGGCTTCTGACACCTCACTAACACAAGGTACTGCTCCTGTTACCTTGGATAGCCTTTTTTCATCCTACAAAAATTTGGCTTATGCAAAAAAAAAAAACAATCAAGCACTGTGCGACATAACAATGACTCAAAAATGCAAAAAG
This sequence comes from Bufo gargarizans, assembly GCF_014858855.1. NCBI lineage: Eukaryota > Metazoa > Chordata > Amphibia > Anura > Bufonidae > Bufo > Bufo gargarizans. Next base: position 679,572,401 of record NC_058081.1, read on the forward strand.
ACCACAGATAATCGAATGTAGTACAACATTTTATATATCTTTATTTATTGATTATACAGTAATATAAAAGAAAAACATTAAAATAATTCCTGCAGCATGGGACAGTTATAGTTGCCATTGAAAGCATGGCTACCCTGCATGATCTAAAATGCAAAGGGGCACTAGAGTGGTTAGCATCTGCATGATCATAAAAAATTATATGCAATATGATCTAACCAATAAGACGACACTACAGGGCGGTTAACATCTGCTTGATCATTAACGATTACGGGGGTCATTTATTAAGACCAGTGTTTTAGACACCGCTCTTATAAGCCCTATAGCTGGCGGTGGATCCGCCAAAGTTATCCAGAGGCGCCGGCCTCTACGTAACTTCGGCATATCTAGCACCGGTCTAAATTTAGACCATTTTCTGCGCCTAAAACAGGCATAGAAGATGATGAATGAGACGGGCCTGCCATTGCGTGCCCTTCCCGGCCCACGCCACAGCCACATTTTTAGACCTGGGGTGAGCGGGGAAAAAGTCGCAGACATCTATATGTATACACATAAGAGACAATATAGAGAGCTAGGTCTTTATATGCAAAAATTATTTACTAGTTAAATAGTAGCAAACTTGCACTTGGCTCACCCTTCAGTGCCAATTATAACTGTAAACTAAACATGCTATAGTATAGATAAAATACCATCAGAAATAAAGATGTGCAAAGGCCCATTAGTGTAGTCACTACAGCCTAGATTATACCGTCTACCATATTATGGAAGTGCAGCAATGCTTTCTATGGCGCTTGTAACTATCCCATACTGCGGAAATTATTTGAATTTTTTATATTACGAATTAAAAAAGATGTAGTAAATTTTGTAAAACATTTGATTATTTTTGGTCTTTTAGCTTTTTGGGATAATTAACTTGGATAGCCGCTTAAGAACTGCCCACTGTATAGAAGTACATGTGCCAGGCGGTCCAGATCCTTAAAGCCTATGCCATTGTGTGGTTTAAGCCGGCTGCCTGAGCGAGCGATCTGTTCCTGACCGATGGACCCCGGAGAAACTATGTCTTTTTGACTCTTCAGGGTCAGGCTTAAAAAAATAAATAAAAGGAAAGCAAAAATGAAATAACACCTACAAATAAATATGAAATGTGCTTTAACTTTTTCTTATTATGCCACCCTAGGAATCGTGGCATTCCGGCAGCACCTTCAGAACTTGGCAAGAACCAAGGGCATCCTAGAGCTCAATAAGATCCAAATGCTATATGAGCAAATGGGACCTACTGAAGATCCAAATCTCACACCCCATAACCTAGAAGATCCCAACCACCCCCAGGTATAATGTAAGCCATGTTGGGGATAGACTAATGAATGTGTAGAGAAATAGTGCAAGTAAAGAAGTATTGTATGGAACCATCCGATTCCATTAGTACTTCACTCTCTTCATGTACTTGATTGCGGACATATTTTGTCTCAGACGAGTGGATTTTTTAGCATAGCAATAGGTGAATAATATAAATAATGGTGTAGGTGCTATGTTAGTTACATGGTTTCAGGGCTCAAATTATGTTCTACTTAGGATTTTATCATATGTTTATTGCATTTATCGGCTTTTGTTTTTTCAGACGAGTCTCTGTGCACAGCTTCAGAATATTTCAGCATTCCCGAATAACCTGCAACCTCCGCTACTGTCCAGGCGTCAGAGTTTGGAGACCCAGTATTTACAGCACAGGCTGCAGGTAGGAAACCATATCTTGAATATGTGACATCTACTTTACAAGGCAGCTTCATACCTCGCAGCATTCGAAAATCCTAAGGAGGAAAAACAGCTGTGGCACACGTGATGCCCCATGGCAATTTCTTTCACACTAAGCTATGCTTCTAAGTCAACCCAGTATCTATCTATACACACCTAATCCTGCCCAGTCACTGTTGTGCCCCCAGATAGTAGTTATTCCCCTTGACTGCCCCCCTGACATTAGAATGCTCCCTTTGTGCAACCACACAGTAGTTATGCCCTCTTTGTGCCACCAAACAGTAGTGATGCCACCTATGTGACCCCGCACAGTAGTCATGTCCACTTAGTGTCCCTACACAGTAGAATGCTGCCTTAGTGCTCCACACAGTAGATTACCCCCTTAGTGCCCTCACACAGTATTTATGCCCTCTTAGTGCCACCCACACAGTAGACTACCCCCTTAGTGCTCTCACAGTTATGTCCCACACACAGTAGACTAACCCCTTTAGAGCCCCACACAGTAGTCATGCCCCGACACAGTAGACTACCACTACCCCCTTAGTGCACTCACAGTTATGCCCCCAACACAGTAGACTAACCCCTTTAGAGCCCCACACAGTAGACTACCACTATCCCCTTAGTGCCCTCACAGTTATGCCCACTTAGTGCTTCCACAAAATAAAATGCCCCTATAGTGACCCTACATAGTAGTTATGCCCCTCTGGCAATAATGCTGCCCCATTAGTGCTTTTCTTGCAATAATGCTGTCCCCCTTAGTGCGCCCTTAGCATTAATAAAATAAAAAGTTATAATCCCACCCAGCCCGGTATCCCTGATGAACAGAGAACACCATGCTCTCCCCAGAAGCAGGCGCAGTGCATTAACTTCATTGCACCTGCTGAGTTGAGCAGGAGAGCACACAGGCCTGGGAATGAACCCTAGCCTTTGCACTTTCCTGCACAGCTCAGTAGGTGCATTGACATCACCGCATTGCACCAGCCACTGAGGAGCTCATAGGCTAGTGGACGGTGGAGCAGGGAGCTGACTGCATTGGAAGGCATGCAGATAACATGCTGAAACAGTGGAACGTGCGTGGTTCTGTAAGGATCATAAACTTACTGAAATGTGGGTATAGAATCAGCACATTGTCAAGTGCACTCAGACAGTAGGTTGGTGACCTACGTGTAAACCAGGGCTGTGGAGTCGGAGTCGAGGAGTCGGAGTCGGAGTCAATTTTGGGTACCTGGAGTCGGAGTCGGCAAAAAATGAACCGACTCCGACTCCTACTAAATTTAAATTGGAATAAAAAAATAAAAAAGCAAGTTTAAATGTCCGAATTCATAAACAGTTATAATTAATGACTTCTCTACTGTAAGAATAAAGGCCAATGCATGCAGTGCCTCACGTAACCGCAAAACAAACGCGTTCAGTGATGTGAAGAAGCATGCTTTTCATATGCTTCACTATATGGTACGCAATGCACAATTAGGAGCGGCAATACATATACTTTGCATTGTGTTGTGTTCTGATGTTACAGGGAACACAATGCCCATGGTTATCCTCGCCTCTCACTGATAAGGGATTAAGTAAATGTGTGTTCTGCAGGACTAGAGACACTTGTATAAGTGAAGGGAATGGAGGGTCAATAGTTCAAGACTGAAGCTGTAAACCATGGATGTCAAACTCATGGCCCTCCAGATGTTGCAAAACTACAACTCCTATCATTCCCTGATAGCTGTAGTTTGCCCAGGCATGATGGGAGTTGTAGTTTTGCAACAGCTGGAGGGCCACGAGTTTGACATCCCTGCTGTAAACCATTGGAAAAACTGCTGTCATTCAGCTAAGGCTATAAAACGTGTAAACTCAGAATGTTATCTTAAACTTTAAACATGACTATGGGATTCTTCTAGGGAAATCATGTTTTAAAATAAATGTCCCTTCTTGGATCCTCCCACTGCCCTGTCTTCAGCAGAAGATCAGCACACAAAGGAGAAGGCAGCAGCTTCTGCCCAACTACCTCTCTGTGCTAGAAGAGCTTAGAAGAACTTCTTTCTTTCCTTCAAGGAATGTATAAAATACATTTGCATATTAAATACAGAGGAGTCGGGGAGTCGGAGTCGGAAGTACAAAAAACTGAGGAGTCGGAGTCGGAGCATTTATCTACCGACTCCACAGCCCTGGTGTAAACCATAATTCCAGAGATTGGCCACAATCCAGGCTTCCCGGATTTCTATGCTGCCAGTATTCAGAATAGAATAAATATACTGATTTTGTTTCCTTGTCATAGGCCCCTGCTTACTGACTCAAGTTTCTTGTTGACATGTCTGTGATACTAATCACTTCTTCACATTCTCAATCAATGTTTTGCTTCCTTTGCAGAAAGGGAGTCTGCTGGTAAAAGCTCAGAACAGTTGCCCGCTGTACTGTAAGGAAACACCCAGAAGTTTGGAGCAGCAACTTCAGGAACACAGGTGAACATGAGATCCAGTCATTAGCACATGTCTAGGTTTACTTGTTAGCATTCCAGACACTCTTCTCCCTGGCTGGTTCTTTTTGTTTGCGGTCCAGGCCATGTTCCCATAGGCAAGTATGTTTGGGTATATACAGATTTCCCATAGAGGTGAATGTCAGAGTGGTGCATGCGCAGCCACCTCTCCGGTCAAAGACCAGGACCAGCTTGGAGACCCCATTCCAGAGATGTGTACAAGTCCTTTAAGTAGGTCCGCATCTATCAGGCATTTATCTTATTGCTGTGCCATAAATGTCTGAGGCTGTCTATACATATTGAATAGCCAGAACAAAAAAAGTTCAGGCAGTTGAAATCCAGCTACCCGATCTTTATCTCCTCTGACGTCTGCTGCCGGGGTACAGTTGGGATGCTCTCTTAGACATTAGATGGTCAGCCGGTCCTGCCTGGCCAGCTTAAAATGGGAATACCCTGTAAGCTATGAGATGATAGAGTGATTTGAAGCATGGGCAGTGCTCTTGATTACACCAAATTTTTAGGTGGGGGATATAACTGAATATCCCTGTGTCCAAAAGCATAGCGCCTCTTTATTTTGCCCTTTTACAGAATCTGTCAGCTCCGAAACACCCCCCCCAAACTAGAGTAGGTCATGTATAGTGTAAGTAGTGCTAAGTGCACTTATGTAATTTTTATCTTCATGCATTCCGATGCTGTGCTCCTACAAACCTGCAGTAAAATGCATTAAGAGGACTGCTCTGAGTCCTCTCCATTATGTGTGTGAGCCCAGGAGTCCTCTCAATGCCTTCTACTGCTGGTTTGTTGAAGCGTTGGAATGCAAGTGAAGATATAAATTATATTACCGGACTCCGCTTAGACCATTGACCGCTTACTCTAGTTTGGGGGTGTTTCGGAGCGGACTGATTCATTTTAACATGACTGGTTGGTAAAGTCCAACCAGACTACATTGAAGCAGAGCCTTATTACATTCAGTATCTCGTCAGCTTTATACTTGTTTTGCGCTCCTCTTTGTGTTTTATATTTTTGCTGTCATTACAGTAGTTGTACAGTAGAGTAATTCATTTCACTTACCATCACACAGGCTACATCAGAAGCGGCTCTTCTTGCAGAAGCAACCACAGCTACAGGCTTATTTCAACCAGATGCAGATAGCGGAAAACACTTATCCAATGCAAGGGCAGCAGCTCCCATTATCACACCAGGAGTCCATGCAACAGAATCAGTTCAGCTTGTCACAACCACTGAGCCCGGTACTGGAACCCGCGTCTGATGAAATGCAATACGATCCATTCTTAAGTCAGTATCACAAGCTGCATTCCCAGCAGATGCAACACATGGTACAGCCCAGTCAACCACAGGTCCTAACCCAAGTTCACATGCAGCAGCAGCCCTTACAGTATGCCTACCAGACATGTGAATTACCTGGAGTGCCAACACTTGAATCGGAGTATACAAACCAATGCCAGTATTCTATAGATACAAGTCAACAAAGCGGAGTGGCATTACACGATGCCCAGGGTAATCTAACCGGACACGATCCTCAAGCATCTTACAAAACATTGAACCTCAACGAGCCTTATGACTGTGAGATGATGGAAACTGTTGACTCTCAGCACAGTGGCTATGTTTTAGTCAATTAGTCCCTTCAGAAGAATTACTGTATCGTGTCAGTAGGTTTTAAGATGTAGGAGGAGAAAGTTTACTTGTAACTACTTTTTTCTTTTTCCCGAATGAAGAAGAAGTCTACTTGATAAGGAATCTAGCCTACAGAGCAGAATTGCGTCTCTGGATTTCTCAAATGTTACAAGTCCTGTACAGGCAGAGAAAAAAAAGGCGTCCTGCGAGGAATTCATTAGGACATTTTCTGGATCTTCTAGTGGAGAAGACCCTGACCTTCTGAAAAACAACAAACTTGGCTACTAGATTAGCACGCTGGTCCTCCAAGGACCTGCAATATGGAGCTTTCGTATGCCGAAGCACCTTTTGAAAGCAATATAGTTTTCTTTCTTTTTTTTCTTTTTTTTTTTTCAGGACAAAAAGTGTATAATGACCCTAACGTTGCGGTCAAAAACTTCTTGTAAATGAACTTTAGAAAAAAACTTTTAATCTAAGCTACTGAGAGAGGCAGCAAGCACCTTCCCAAACAATATGGAGAAGCAAAGAACTGACTCTAGTGACCAGATACTACACTACTGTTTGGAGGTACACATGTCACGATGAACCTCAGCAAAATAAAAGCGACTTGGTGTGATGACCTCGATAAGAGGTGACGCCGAGTGGACTTGATTTGCTCGAAGCAAAATTAACTGAACAGAAAATAAGCTTCCTATATTTCATGGACAGCATGGGTTTTGAGATTCTAGATAACTGTTTGGCAGTAGACCAGGATGTGTCGTACATTGGTGGTGGAGACATTATGTAGACCTCCTTGGAAATTCAGTAGGTTTCGGGAGGTGACACAATTGTTACGAAACTGTAAATTTTTAGCATAATGAAGAAATAATAATCTCGACTGTGTTTTTAGGTCACAGTAATACTATACGTTGCTGTTTGTCGACAAAGCTTTGTACATTTGTTAAAACTATTTAGATTTTAGTCAGGAAAACTCGAAATGAGCTACAAAAAAAATGGTGTGATGTGCGGTAGTTTTGTGCCTTTATGAGTTCTTTTACATAGAGTACACGTTACTTTTTTTTTTTTTTTCAAGATTGAAACCAGTTAGACCGTACCCCATTTCTATCAATGCTACATCCAAAGTCGATTCAGAGTTTGTGTGTATTTACGTCTGTTCCACTGTGTGGAAAGCAAAAAGCGTTTTAATTCAATGTTTTTGATTGCTTGTTTGTAGAAAGGAAATGTTTTAAGAAGTATTATAGCAATATTTAATTCTATTTAATGTCATGAACTGTTGATATTAACCGTGGCAATCGATGTTTCATGAAGAAGCTGGCGCAAGGGAGTTAAGAGTACCCCTACGTAAGAGTTTATCAGATAAAAGTAGTATTTGATATAGGTTACACTATAGACGTAACCTCAGATTCAGTATACCTACCCGATCACATGTTGCACTTTCTATAGAGTTGAGGTTTAATATAGCCATAATGTGGTAGATTTCATTATATTACCACATTTTTTGGGGGAAAGAAGAAAAGACAGTAGTATTAATTGACTTCCTCCTCCCATATTAGAGCATATAGATCTGTTGTGTTTTCTGAGCCACATAACACTACTATTAGGTGTAGGCGCTTTGTGCACATTTTCTGTCTTTTGATAGAAGCCCTTTTAGAAGAGGTCATCAGTGGCTGTCTGGGTCCTAGGACCTAAACCAATCTCTAGTAATACAAGAGCTAGGAGACAAAGGGTTACTGGGCTCGGGAGAGTGTTATAGCCCCTTCTTTCTAGTCATAGGTTTAGGTCCAGACGACCCACCAATGTCCTCTTCTGACATGTATGGCATATCACAAAATGTGCACAAAGGGTGGGTTTTACAGGGGTTGCTTGAGATCAGAAAAACAGGTCTGTAACAGCACCACTCTTCTTCATGGGCTGTGTCTGGAATTGCAGCTCATTTAAAGGGAGGCTGTCATGTTGAACATGGTGTCTGACCTGCAGGCGGCATGTTATAGAGCAGCAGGAGCTGAGCAGATTGATATAACGTTTTTTGGGAAACTTGATTCATAATAACATATACTTTATCCATTTAAATCCCAGTTCTTTCTATGTGTATGAGTCCAGTGGGCTGGATCTTGCATACAGGAAGAGCCATCAATAACTAATGACTCTTAAGGGCTCTTTCACACGAGCGTGTCCCTTGTAGGAATCGCGCTCCGTGTAAGAGAGGAATCGTGCGGTCTGGACTACAGAAGCAAACGCCGTTATCATGATTGATAATGCTGTGTGCCTCTGCCTGACCTTTCTGTATCGGAATCATAGTGAAAGCTTTAGTATAATTCAGTTACAGAAAGGTCAGGCAGAGGCACACAGCATTATCAATTATAATAGGCCGTGTGCTTCTGTAGTCCAGACCTCACTGATCCCTCTCTCACACAGACCTTGATTCCTGCAAGGGACACGCTCTTGTGAAAGAGCCCTAAGCATAGAAAGTTCAGGGATTTAAAAGAATAAAATACAAGTTTTGAAACTTTTGTACAAACCTATACATCAAACTGCTCAGCCCCTTTTGCTCTATAAGGCTGGTTTCACACTGCCGGTATCCAGGAAATGCACTGCGCGCATCTTGGCATCTTTGCCGGACCCCTTTACAGTTAATGGGGCCGGATGGCATTGTAGCAGAGTCCGGCAGTGACGGAGCCAGCAGGCTGATCCTGACTGGAACAGCCAGGCGCATCTGTAAAAGCTAATGTTAAACTAGCCTAACCTGCTGCCTTCAGATAGAACTGCGTCAACGTAACAGGTTCCCTTTAAGGGAATGGTTCTAAGTTTGAATACCAGACTACCTTTACTCTAATCTTGGACAACCCCTTTATACTGACCGCAACCTTAAAGGGGTTCTCCTGCCACACTGTTAAAAACAGCTTAACGGTGGACAGCTCCTTTTAAGCTTCACTTTTGTTACTGACATTGGCAAAACTATGACATATTTCTAAGGGATAAATATTCTTAAAAACCGGATTATTTTATTTACAGAGGCAAAATGTTTTTCTTTAAAAAAATCTGATTAATAAAGCCGTTGAGAATGGCTTGACTGGTTACCATGGATACTGCTTAGAACTTGAGCCTGTACATGCAGCTGTCATGTATCAGATTCCTAAGCAACCAGTCCGGTATAATTTTTTTTAAACAACTTAAACTGGTGCTGAGCCGAAGGCAAAGAGGCTTGGCAGGAGCCATGCAAAACTTTTCTTACAGATGTACCAGTCAAAGTTGGAGAAGGTATTTAAGACCATAAAGATCAACCAATGGTCAGATGAATGCAAGGTACAAAGAACCGAGTTTAGGATTTTCCTCTTATTTATGAAATTTAAGCATTTGTTCACATCTGAACATAAAATGTTTTATTTTTTTTGTAAATAAATGACAAATTCTTGCAAACCTCACCAATTAGGACTAATTTTACTAAGGAAAAGGTGCATCATTTCATTTTTGGGATGCTTATTTTTATGTTTCTCACCTAACACATTTCCCCATTTGGTTAAAGGGGTCCTCTCAGAATTTCAGATTTCATTTGCGTTATATGTGGAGCACTTTTTGCTTAGGAGTGAGAATTTCTGGGTATGAGTCTCTTTCCTAGTTAATGGGGTTGTTTCATCTTGCCGTTACTAAGGCGAGATGAGGCGCAGTCCTGACCAACAGCCGGCAGGGAAACAGCGGAGCACATCAGCTCTCGCTCTTTCAGTGGCTCTCATTGCGTTGCATTGGAGTCATGGAAATAGCGTAGCCAAGATTATGTCTAACCTCACCTTTGTAACGGCAGATGAGACAACCCCTTCAATGATTTGCTTTTACTTAAAGTTTCTGCAGGTGAGTGGCTGCCTAGCCTTGAGCATGCACACAGGGCCCAGGACATTCTGTTTCTGGTTGTGAAAATTAAAGATATGTCAACAGCTCTGGGCAGCACATTACCTGACCATCTGCAGCCACAGCAAGGGCATGTTCATATCTGTGTTAGAGGCTTTCTTCAGGGACCACATCACCGATTCCGCCAAAAAGAGCAGACGCCGGAATGGACCCCATTATAGTAAACAAGCTCTGTTTGGCTCCATTGCTTTCAGCTATGAGGCAAATCCAACACTTTTATTTTTCTGGTCCCTTAACGGAACAGAACAACGGAAATAACTAGCACCGATATACACATGGCCTAAGGGGGGGGGGGGGGTTATCCTGTTCACATCTACACACTACTATTATAGGGACTGTGATCATTAGATCATAAGTTAGTCTTTATACTCTTTTAAAGTGGTTCTCCCGGAATTAAAAAATGAAACTACTTCTATATTATTTTTATAATAAATATATTCACAAATACCTTTCATTACTTAGAATGGCTTGTTTTGTCTAGGGAGCAATTATTAGGAGAAATAAAATGGCCGCCATCCTATCTGTACACACAAAACCTGTCCTAATCACACAGCAGGACGAGTCTACTTCACCACAATGAGCCATAGTGCTGTCTCATCCACCTCTCTGCTTGTCAGGAATCGTGATCCTGAATACAGGTGAATCTCTGTGGGAATGAAGATGATGAGGAGACATGAGAGGAGGGTGAGGTGTGGCTAATGAGCAGCAGCACTTGTTTGCAGTCTCCATTACCACAGTCTGTCCTGTCTATCCTCTCTGTACTTCATGTTTCCTCGTGAACTAAATTCTCCAGAGATTCAGCTAAAGTTCTTATCATCTGTATTCAGGATCATAATCCCTGACAAGTAGAGAGGAGGAGGAGTAACTTGTCCTCATGTGTGATCAGGACAGGTTTTGTGTGAACTAATGGGACAGCGGCCATTTTATTTCCCCTGATGATTGCTCCCCAGACAAAATGAGCCATTATAAATAATATAAAATAATTTGAGAATATATTTATAATAAAGTAATATTTAAGTATTTTCTTAATTCCCGGAGAACTCCTTTAGTGCTCCATTCATTATGCAGTCCGATCCAGACCCGTAGATTTAGGTCCCATCATGGGGGAAAAACTTTAGGAAAGGTTTTCATGCATTGCCTTGACAATATCTGATCCAAGTGGTTGGGTGATATCTGAGCTCACTGAAAGAGCAGTGAAAAGGTGACCAATATACATAATAATTCTTTGGTTTCAAGGTCATTGTTGGGTATGCTTCAAATATGATGTCATTAATACTGAAGCAACTAATTCTTAGAAATACAGTTTAAAAGGCTCATTTATGTCCACCTAATAATCATTTTTGCTCCCATGTATGTAAAATAGAAAAAAGTTTGCTAATGGATTTAATTGAAAATACCCATTTTGTATATACAACACACCATGTGTAGTTTATGTGGTCATGCTCCCTTCCTTCTCTCCCCTACTTATTACAGTAGAGATGAGCAAATCGACTTCGGATGAAACATCCGAAGACGATTCGCATAAAACTTTATTCCAATACTGTACGGAGCAGGAGCTCCGTACAGTCTTAGAATGTATTGGCTCCGATGAGCCGAAGTTATTGCTTTGCAAAGTAATAACTTCGGCTCATCGTAGCTGATAATTGTAAGACTGTACGGAGCTCCTGCTCCGTACAGTATTGGAACGAAGTTTTATGCGAATCGAATTAGGATGTTTCATCCAAAGTAGATTCGTTCATCACTACTAACCAGTCCTTGAAGTGGGGAAACCACAGAAGGGCCTTTAACTGAAAGATCAGACTACACAGGATTTGTTTATAGTCTGTTACTATGGAGACACATAGTTCTGTTTAGGTGCTGTACAGGCAGTACAGTAGGAGATTGTTAAAGTTACGGTGTCAATAAAAACTTGCAAAGCACAAGTGGTTGGAGACATCAGTCTATGTTGCAATCTTTTACAATGACAGTATTTTGTATTGTAAGCAATACAGTAAAATAACTTATTTATTTTACACTTTGTGTATTCAGGGGATATTATCAGGTCATAAATTCCTTCTTTTTTTTTTTTTTTTTTTGTCATTTTGAATGTAGGTTCTTTTTGTCCGAAACAATTTTATTTCTTACGGTGCATATTGTGACCAGAATGATTGATTCTTTCATACAATTGGTTGGCGAATGAAAAATTTGGTTTAGTAAGGAAAATTATACGCTTTTTCCCTTGTTTTAGAAAATAAAGAAAAATAGTAAAAAATAAATTTCTTGGGATCTGGACTTTTTGATTATTAAAATGCGATCATTTACTGTAAAGAAAACCGAGCTTTAAGTCTAGTTTATTTTTATTGTATTGCAGTTATTGTAAGGGGGGGGATCATGTTTGCCTGTGCATGGCTGTCAATGTATTCAATATTGTTGTTATATACCCTTAAAGCTTACATATAGACTCCTCTATATACACACCACTAGTACATGTGAGGTTTTCCTCTGATAACAGAGACTGAGAAGAGGTTTTATGTAGAGTGAAGCAAGCTTTCGGATGTTACATCCAAAGTGACTTCGCTCATAACTTCGGATTAATACTGTACGGAGATTCGTCTCCGCACAGTATTAGAATGTATGGGCTCCGATGAGCTGAAGTTAGTTATTTGGCTCATCGGAGTGTGACTTTGTTGAATAACTTCGGCTAATGGATTTTTTAAGTGGAAAACCTCTTTAAAACTTGAAACCAAACTCTGGTTCGGTTCTGAGGCACCAGTCGTAACCGAAGCAGAGTTCGGTTTCAAGTTTTAAAGTGGTTTTCCACTTTAGAAACCAATAACCAAAGTTATTCAACGACTTTGCGAATAACCAACTTTGGCTCATCAGAGCCCATACATTCTAATAATGTACGGAGATGGATCTCCGTACAGTATTAGGCTGCATTCAGACGTCCGTAACGTGTTTTGCGCATCCGCAAAACACGGACAGCGGCAATGTGCGTTCCGCATTTTGCAGACCGCACATTGCCGGCACTAATAGAATATGCCTATTCTTGTCCACAATTGCGGACAAGAATAGGACATGTTCAGATTTTTTTCGGGAACGGAATTGCGGACCCGGAAGTGCGGGTCTGCAATTCCGTATCCGGGCAGCACGCCGTGCTCCCCCATAGAAATAAATGGGTCCGCAATTCCGTTCCGCAAAAAAGTGCGGATGTGTGAATAAACCCTTAATCTGAAGTTCTAAACAAAGCGACTTCGGATGTAACATATGTTGTACTGTATGCATTGGACTTTATGTATCCCAGTTGAATGCGAAAAACAAGGGCTATGTTTCCCCACAGCTCAGTCTTGTGGACTCATTGCCATGATCGGTTATCTCTACTGGAAAACTGAGGTAAGTACAACTTTGTATTTGTATCACACAATCAGTGGAGTCGGACTAAATAAATGAAAGTTGTTCTCTGAGTTATTTCATGGACTCATACCAATCTTGTAGATTAGTAAACTGTACGTAACACAACCATACTCATAACTAGATCTGCTCTCCAAGAGCAGTTGTCAATGGTGTCTACGTGAGAGAGGAGCTCTTCATTCAAATATGTATTAGGTATCCTGAGTGGCTTCGTGGATAATCATAATGGAAAAGTCTAAATATTTTACTGGAGTTGGCGTATAAAAGGTTTTTCCAGGAATATTAACTGTTTAAGGGAAAAAACCCTAGCTTGCATAGCCTCCTGTAAGAATCATACTTAACATGCTCCTTGCCGCTCCAGTCCTGCACACTGCTCCAGTTACTCAGTCTTTTGGTCCCCAGCTTGTTTTCTCCTGGCTGGGGCATGGACATGTCCACATTCGCTGCTTTGGGACACGTCATTGGCTGCGCCCCCCGGACTAATTATATTGCGGGCAGTTCCGGTCTCGCGTGCCGTACATTGAGCACATGATCCTAGGTTGGTTTCAACCCTCAATGTTCACGGATTGTGTCTACGAATTCAGGCAGCCTCATGCGCAGACATCTTGCAACACCTGAAGGTGCCTGACTGCACACACAACTCTCGTACATTCTGGGTTAAAACCGGGCCAGGATTATCCACCCCATGTACGGCTAGTGATCTCAAAAGTGCCTGCAAAATAATTAGACCAAAGAGCGAAACGTTTGCCCGGTAAGGTAAAAAAAAATCATCAAAGGTAGAAGGAAATTCATTCATCAAAGCAATTCTTGTAAGACGCACCATTGTGGGCGAGCTTTAAAAATATAATAAATAACCTTAAATCGGTTCTCCTGGCTTTTAATATTGATGACCTGTCCTCGGGATAGGTCATCAGTATCAGGTCAATAGGTGTCCAACAGCCAGCATCCCCGCCAATCAGCTGTATGAACGGAAGGCGCGCATTGTGTGCACATGCCGTCTCGCTGTTTCTCTTCCTGCTCGCTACTGCTTTGCCATAGACGTGACAAATCTTGAGGATAGGTCATCAATATTAAAAGCCCAGAGAACCCCTTTAAATGTTCCTGGAAAACCCCTTTAAAGGGTAACTCAAGTAAAATTTAAGGGTTTACCTCTATAAGCGGTAAAGTAAGTAAATTCGTCTTTTGTCATACTATTGCCTTGAAACTTTATTTCGATGTTAAAGTTCTCCATTTTCCAGCACATACAAGCCTCTTATTTTCATGTCAGATGAACCAAAATCAATGTAAAGGAAAGAAAAAATGCAATAATTTATTTTTTATCATAGACAACTCTTGTGGCTGGGTTGAAAGCATCTGGTTTTGTCATGAATGGAGCAGACATATAAAATCTCTAATCTCTGGGTACTCTTTTAGTGGCATTTCCAGGGTCGTTTGTATAAATGTCCTGATTACGGTAGTCGTTTGACTGTTTTACTCTAAACGCACAAGGGACATTGTCAATTACAGTTTGTCTACATTATTGCAGCAGAAATGGATAATGTGGTTTGCGTGATAATAAAGATGTTTCAGTAAAAGTCTATTGTGGCACTTTCTATTTTTTACAGTGCTTTGTATTGAGTGTATACACTGCTGGATCCAGAGTGCATGAGGGAGCTCCACAGCAAAAATTAAAATGGTCATTCATACATTTTGGTGCCGGGATTTGCCATGTTCCCGCCCCCCAAACAATAATAGATGAAACCATAGTCAATGAGGCAACATTAGTTTGAAGTTCATATTGAAGTATGAACCTCAATGGTAGTAATACAAAACCGAATACCAATAAATGATTACGTGACTTGGCTGAAGAGAGTCCACTAGAACTCCATTTCATCAAGCATACATTTGGAGGATACTAGATCTCCCTTATGGAAAGTGCATAATTGGGGTGAGGAGACTTAGAGGCCATACAAACTTCTCTGGAATTCTGGGAATAAGGGATGCAAATGAGTTCTTAAAAAGCTCTGCGTCTGATGCCCCCAGATGTAAGGCAGCTGTTCTATAAGTCAATTATGAACTTTTTAAACAGGCCTTGAGACATGGCCTTGCCTGACCTTAAGACTCCTCATGCTGTTTAGGCGATCTTCATAAGGAGAGCTAGTACCCCCCAAATCCTGACTTAGGCCTCTAACCCAGTTAAGGCAGTACTCTCTGCTCTGGACTTATGAGGGGCAATTACCCCAAAACAGCTGTCTGCAGATGAGGTTCTGGCTTAATTATTATGCCAGTCATGTCATGTTGACTTATGGATCGCTGCCTTACATCTGGTGGCATCAGAGGCAGAGCTTGTTAAGCGCTCATTTGCATCCCATCAAGCGTACAGTCATTGAGACATGACTATCTCTTTACAACATAGCTAGAACCAGCTCTGTACCTCGCATGGATTCAGAGATCTCCACATTGCTCCAATTGCTGTGCTAGATTAATTTCAAGCTGGTAGCTCAGAGGGTGTGTCCTTTTTCAGGGAATGTGTCCTGTCTGCAACAGCTTGTTGCAGTTGAAGGATGCAACTGAGCAGCTGCTTCTATCTCTGTGAGCTGGACAAACAATTTTGAAAAAGAGCAAACAGCAGGTGGCGCCATACAGATAGATTTCAGTGAATAACTCAGTGGCCATACTAAATTTTTTATACCAAATTACAAATTTTAATTACAAAAGTTTTCAGATCCAGGTGCTGGTTTGAAAAATGAAGAATATTTTTTGTGTAAGACATCTGCTTTAAGTTATGTAGAGGAGAACCTAGCATCAAGTTTTCAGTTTATAAAAGGAGTATACCAATATCATGTAAACCTACACATACGTATGTAGAGAAAGTTCTCATGTGGAGGCTCTTTCATGTGGTTCCCAGTCCACTCCACTCCACGTCACCCATTTTCCAGGCCACTCTTGGTGAAGCAACCAGACGGCTTTCTTCTTTAGACTCAAGTCACATGCATCAGTCAACTGCTTCTCAGGTCCCACGTCATGTCTCCAGCCCACCACCTGCTCTGGTGGACAAGCTGCTCATGCTTCCAGTCCACCACTACTTCTCTGGTGAACAAGCTTCCTTCTGTCTTTATCTCACCACTACCTCCCAGACTTAACTCAGACTTCTCTGTCTCATAGTCCAACAGCAGTACCAATTGGCATCACATGTGTACCATTCATACTTTCCCTTATTGGAACCAAGCCTCTACCTTTTTTCTATCCTTACTACTTCTCCTGAAAGCATAGTGTCAGAGTGCATCAGTAGATCTCCCAGCCTGGGTTTATGCATACACACAACTCTTTCCATTCAGGTCTATGGAAGTTCCAAGACCAGACAAGGAATGGATCCGAGTGCATATGATGGTAAACTTGCCAACATTTAAACCCCAACTGCTCAACATTTAAGCCCACAACCCCATTCTTCACAGGACATTTAGTGCTAATTGCCCTGTGAATGTGCGGAGGTCTGTCAGACTGGCTGCACATGTCTGACTTCTCTGTTTGGTTTGGGTTTGAGCTGGATCCCCCTTCCCTCAGGTGTACTGGGTTTCATTGTTAGTGAGGCTATTTATCCCTCCTTCCCCCAGTGGCCTGTGCGGGTTATAGTTCTTTCCTGTGAGCTCTTGACGTGTGGTGGATTGTCTGCTCCAGCTCTGCTCAAGATAAGTCCTCTCTGTTATTTCCCTTTGTGTGTTTGATCTAGGCCTCTAGGGAGACGTTTGCTTCCTCCGGGTTTGAAGAAGCAGGTTGCCTCTGCCCTTTTCCCTGCTGCTTTGGGTTTGCCCAGGGTGTTTAGGCACGAGGGCATGTCCATATCCACCATTAGGGTATGCACATGGGCACAGCAGTTTAGGGAAAGCTTTTAGGGATCGCTAGGAGGTGACTCTTTTCTCCCTAGCTTTTTGGCTTAGTTGTTTGTTCTGTTTGTTTTCCTGTGTTTGGTTATTTCCCCGCTTACCTACCTATCGTGACAAGGAGTGAGGAGCAGACCAGGATAAGTCCAATATGTAGCTGCCATTTTAGTTCCTTGGCCCTTGCCAAGCTGAGGGAGTATGGAAACCAGACTTACAGCTACCTGGCACATACCAGAGTGGATTATGGATATAGAAAAAGTCTAGTGGAGATAGAAGCAGCATTAGCTTATCGACTTTACAGCACCACTGACCGGGAGAAGCCCAAAAGAACCTGCACACAGCCGGACGACTATACACGTGGTTGTCAATTACCACATACCTCTATGGACATTGTGGACCAGAGTTTATGAAAGCAACCAGTGCAAATAATTGAGCAGAGGTTTTCGCCTGCCGTTAGGGAGACCGCCCTGTGGTTTGCTGATTACAGGTAAGAAGTTATTATATCCAGTATCTGGCTCCTAGAGTGTGGACATAGTGTAGGCAGAAATAAGAAGGAATCTCTCCTAACTGCTGAAGGAAAATCTCATTGAACCTATTGCCAAGCCTGTTACAAGGAATACAGCTGAGACAATATTTGGATTATTACTTTTGATATATAGATGAACTGCACTGAATACTCTGAGACAATTGATCAAGTAAAAGTTTTGTTGTTTACAACCATTGACTCCTCATCCTTTCTACCACCTTCCTTTGCACCTAACATTGCTGGCGTCACGAACACCAGGGACCCTGCCTCCACCCTGCCTTTACCTCAGTGTTGTAAAGTAACTTGTCCTCCTGTGTGTTTAGGACAGGTTTTGTTTGAACTATAAGGACAGCGGCCATTTTATTTCTGCTAATGCTCCCTAGACAAAATTAACAATTATAGCTAATGAAATGTATTTGCGAATATATTTATACTAAAGTAATATTTAAAGGGAACCTGTCGCCAGGGTATGTGTATAGAGCTAAGGATGTGGGTTGCTAGATGGCCGCTAGCACATCCGCAATACCCAGTCCCCATAGCTCTGTGTGCTTTTATTGTGTAAAAAAAACCGATTTGATACATATGCAAATTAACGTGAGATGAGTCAGGGACAGGACTCATCTCTCGTTAATTTACACATGTATCAAATAGGGTTTTTTTTACACAATAAAAGCACACAGAGCTATGGGGACTGGGTATTTTGGATGTGCTAGCAGCCATCTAGCAACCCATGTCCTCAGGTATATACCCAAAATCCAGGTTCCATTTAAGTATTTTCATTTTCTTAATTCCCAGAGAACCACTTTAACTGGGTTTGCTGGTTTAGGAATAGGTAATCAATATCTGATTGGCGGGGATCTGACTACCAACACTCCCGACATCGCAGTGGTAAGCAGGTGTTATTACAGTTCCTCCATCCCATTCCCTTCAGTGGGAAGAAGCAGTTACACTCTATCTGTGCCTTCCCATTGAAGTGGATGGAGACGGAGCTGCAATTACACCTACTAGCCACTGCAATGTCAAAGCCCAGCAGGTAAACAGTGAAGAGAAGGCAGTGCTTGTACGAACACTGTGTTCTTCTCAAACAGCTGATAGGCGTGGGGTGCCCCATGTCAGGTGTCAATTCTGGGACCCTCTCCTTTCTACTGAATGATGCCCACTAAGTGAATCAGAGCACAGTGCACATGTGCAGCATGCTGTCCGTTTACTTCTATGTGAGTGCAAGGAAAATCCCAGCAGCGCTTTTGCAATCTTCAATGATTTTTATTATATCATCTCATGCAAGAATACATGACGCGTTTTGGCCCGTCCAAGCCTTTATCAGCTTATATCAATACAATATTCCATTCACATTATATATCATATACAACCAATGATATGCCTGTGACGTCCAGGAGATGCATCAAATACATGGAAAGGTTTACATGTTAATGGTTCCCTTTAGAAAGTCAGTCATATCAAAGGATACATTATATTCAGTCTCCTAACGTGGTATGGCACTCTGTAAAATAGAATAGAATAAAATAAAATAAAGGAGTGATCAAAGTCATGTCATGTAGTTATTCAGATGTCCAGTGGTGCAGTGTCCCCAGGATATGGATCCAGAATGCTTCCCTGGAGAGTTTTTTGATATCACCACCTCCTTCTTGGTAACTTGATCTGCTTTATTAGGCTAATTTCACACTAGCGTTCAGAACGGATCCGTCTGCATTATATTTGCAAAAAAAAAAGCTAAGTGTGAAATTAGCCTGAGCGGATCCGTCCAGACTTTTACATTGAAAGTCAATGGGGGACGGATCAGCTTGAAGATTGAGCCATATTGTGGCATCTTCAAACGGATCCGTCCCCATTGACTTACATTGTAAGTCTGGACGGATCCGCACGCCTCCGCACGGCCAGGCGGACACCCGAATGCTGCAAGCAGCGTTCAGGTGTCCGCCTGCTGAGCGGAGCGGAGGCTGAACGCCGCCAGACTGATGCAGTCTGAGCGGATCCGCATCCATTCAGACTGCATCAGGGCTGGACGGAAGCGTTCGGGTCCGCTCGTGAGCCCCCGACAGCCGAACGCTAGTGTGAAACTAGCCATACCTGGTAACAGCTGTGAAATATGATGTTTATGGGTATGAAAATGGTGTGGAATTTGCAATAGGAGATTGTTAGTTCTAATGGTGGACCTATGTTTGCAGATTGTGTCTTTAATTAGTTGGTTTGTCTCCCGTATATATAGCAATTCATAGGGACACTTTATCAAATATATAACATTTGAACTGTTACATGTATAGTATCCATTGATTTTAAACGGTTTGCCTGCATGTGGCTGGAAGAACTGTGATCCTTTTACAATTTGAGAACATTGGATACAATGGAGATGGGCAATTGTTTTTAGATGTCAAAGTACTCTCTCTGCCTCCAATGTCTGCCCGCATCGGGTTGTCTCTAGTGTTGGGCGAGCATGCTCGGCCGAACACTAGTTCAGCTCGAGCATCACAATGCTCGGCATATCGCTGTGTTCGGCCAAATACCGCATGTGCTTGAGCGCGATGCTCGAGTCTCCTCCCCGCATGTTTGTTGGCTGCTACGCAGCCAATAAACATGCAGGTAAGTACTGCCATTCACTGTAATGCCGTAGCCATGTTGGCTGCTGGCATTACAGTGATTGGCTGTCCGGAACACGTCATCGGGTGCTATATAGCACCGGATGACACGTGTTCGGCTCAGGATTAGTCAGGGAGTGCTGGAGAGCAGAAGGGAGAGATCGTGTAGGGATTGAAATAGCAATATTCGTTTTTATACTTGTTATGGACCCAAAAGTCCTTTTAAGGACTATAGTTGTAGCTGGCAGCAATATATATTTTAGCACAACCTGCGCTAAATAGCTTGCAATTGTTTGGCCACTGCAAACAGCAACATTATCTGCACTACATCTCCTGTCTAACGTGTGCACAGCCTAATAATATCTGTGACATCTAGTGTACTTTTTCTGTAGACTGTGTCCATTGCGGACAGTTACATTACCTGCGCTACATCTCTTGTATAATGTTTGCCCATTCTAAATATCAGTGACATTTATTCAGTGTAATTTTTTATTAGGCGGTGGTGACAGCGACATTACTTGCGCTATACCTCCTGTTTAACGTGTGCGCATCCTAAATATCAATGACATTCATTCCGTGTAATTTTTTATTAGGCGGTAGTGACAGCGACATTACTTGCTCTATACCTCCTGTTTAATGTGTAGGCATCCTAAATGCAGGGTGGCACAGGACACCACTCTCGCAGTCAGACCAATGCGACCAGGTGGTTGGTTGGATTGCAGCAGATAATGTTTCCAGTCGGTTAAGCACCACCCTGTCTTCCACAAAGTCCAGTCTCTGTAGCCAAGAGTCTTGTAAACAGAATCCTCACCCTGATACTCCTTGAGTGTTGGCAAACAAGTAATCCCACTGTCGGATATTCCGAGGAGCTGGTTTTATCGCCATTTCTTAATTTGGGCCTCTTGCCAAGTCCGCTTGAAGAGGGACATGAGAAGACCTTGTGCCCTGATTCCCAAACTCTGGAGCATCCACAGTCAGAAGATGTCGGTGAGGAATGGCAATTAGTGTTTCACGAGGTGGATGATGATGAGACACAGTTGCCAATAAGTCAACCGCAATTAGTGTCTCAAGAGGTTCATAATGAGGATGAGACACAGTTGTCAATAACTGAGGTTGTTGTTAGGTCAACAAGTCAGGAGGATGACCAGAGTGAGGAAGTGGAAGAGGAGGTGCTGGATGATGAAGTCACTGACCCAACCTGGAAAGGTGGCAAGCCGAGCGAGGACAGCAGTACAGAGGGGGAAGAGGCAGTGGGATGGCAAAAGGGAAAAGGTGGGCCACATCAAACAGGCCCGCAACTGTTCCCGGAGCACCCCCTTGCGGCAATCTTCCTTGCCAAGGGGTAGGTGTTCCGCAGTCTGGCGCTTTTTTGAGGAAAGTGCGGACGATAAAAGAATTGTCATTTTGCAACCTGTTCTATACCAAAATGAGCAGAGACGTGAACACTAGCAACCTCACCACCACCAGCATGATCTGCCACATGGCATCAAAGCACCCTAATAGGTGGGCTGAACGTCTGGGTCCACAACAAGTGTCTGCGGGTCACACCACTGCCTCCTCTTCCCCTGTGTTACATGCTGGCCAATCCCCTGTTCAAGACGCAGGCCCGGATTCCTCCCGCCATGCACCTGGACCTTCGCAAGCAACATCAGCCAGCATATCAATTTCTATGTCCCAGTGTACAGATGTCTATACACCAGGCCTTTAAACGAAAGCGCAAATACCCAGCCACCCACCCACCCAAAGACCATAGCACTAAATGCGCACCTTTCAAAATTGCTGGCCCTGGGAATGTTGCCATTTAGGCTTGTGGACACTGAGGCTTTCCGCAGCCTGATGGCAGCTGTCCCATGGTACTCTGTCCCCAGCCGCCAATATTTTTCACGGTGTGAAGTCCCAGCCTTACACCAGCATGTGTCCTGTAACATCACCCGTGAACTGACCAACGCAGTTATTGGGAAGTTCCACTTAAACGACTGACACATGGACAAGTGCTATTGGCCAGGGACGCTACATTTCCCTGATAGCACACTGGGTGAACGTTGTGGAGGCTGGGAGCAAGTCGTATCCTGGGATGGCACAGGTGCTACCAACGCCAAGGATTGTGGGCCCTACTTCCATCAGGGTTTCTGCCACCACCTACATTAGTGGCTGCTACCCCCCCCCCCCCTTCTCCTCCATCTTCAAATTATCATCTTGCAGCACCAGTCAGTAGTTGGAAGCAGTGTAGCACTGCAATGGGGAAGCGGCAACAGGCCGAGCTTAAACTGATCTGCTTAGGTGACAAACCGCACACTGCCGCAATGCTGTGGCAAGGGATAAGGGACCAGACTGAGCTGTGGCTCTCGACACTCAACCTTCAACCAGGCATGGTTGTGTCCGATAATGGCCGTAACTTGGTGGCGGCTTTGGATCTCGGCAAGTTCCCACACATACCATGCCTAGCCCACGTGTTCAACCTAGTGGTTCAGCGTTTTCTCAAAACCTACCTCAATTTGCCTGAACTTCTGGTGAAGGTGCGCTGCGTGTGTGCCTATTTCCGCAAGTCATTGACAGCTTCCGCCGGTCTGGCAACGCTGTGGCAGCGCCTGCAATTGCCAGCTCACCGACTGTTGTGCGACGTGAGCACGCGCTGGAACTCGGTGTTCCACATGTATGCCAGACTTTGTGAGCAGCAGAGGGCAGTAGTGGAATACCAGCTACAACATGGTCGTTGCCTTTCCAGTCAGCTTCTGCCCTTCACAAGCGACAAGTGGGCATTGATGTCTGACCTCTGTGAGGTTTTACGCAACTTGAGGAATCAAATCAGATAGTGAACGGCGATAACGCTATTATCAGCGTAACCATCCCACTTCTGTGTCTACTCAAACGCTCGCTGCTCACAATTAAGGCGGACGCTTTGCATGTGGAAGAGGTGGACATGGGGGAAGAAAGTACACATGGTGATAGCCAGACCACCCACAGTTCGTCTTCTCAGTGCGAATTGGATGATGAGGAGGAGCAGAAGAAGGTTGCCTCTGCTACAGAGGGTAGTACCCATGGAAGTTTTATTCCATCTGTTAAGCGTGGATGGGATGTCCTGATGAGAACTGCGAAGTCTTGTCTGTTGGGACTCTGGCACACTATGGCTGACTTTGTTAGGCTGCCTTTCCCGTGACCCTCGCGTTGTACGCATTTTGGCCAACACCGATTACTGGTTGTTCACCCTTCTCGACCCACGCTGTAAAGAGAACTTCTCATATCTTATTCCTGTGGTAGAGAGGACAAGCAAAATGGTGGAATACCAGAAGGTCCTTGTGTAAAATTGCTCCAAAAATTTCCAGCTGACAATGCTGGCTGCAGAGTACATAGTTCCTTGGCTAACCGAGGAGGGGAGACGAGGGGAACACACAGCAGTTCCAACAGAGGCAGGACAACACTCTTTAAGGCCTGGGACAGTTTTATGACACTCCGCCAGCACGCTCAACCTGATGCGCAGCCTAGTGTCACAAGTAGAGAGAAACATTTTGGAAGATGGTGAGGGAGTAAGTAGCAGACCGTGTCAGCGTCCTCAGTGATCCCTGTGTGCCTTACAACTATTGGGTGTCTAAGCTGGACAAATGGCACAAACTAGAGCTCTACGCCTTGGAGGTGCTGGCCTGCCCTGCCACCAGCGTTTTGTCAGAGTGTGTATTTGGTGCTGCTGGGGGCATAATAACTGATAAGCACAACCGCCTGTCAACTGAAAATGCTGACCGATTGACTATTATAAAAATAAACAAGGCCTGGATTGCCCCTGACTTCTCTTCTCCACCAGAGGAAAGCGGCTGAACATAAAGGCACTCTAAATGTGTTTTTTATAGTGTATATTCCCATGCACCCCTTCCACCACTATAAAGAATATATGGTTCAATCTCCCTTTTCTCGTCCTCCTCCATCATATCAACATGCTTATTAGACTGCCCTTGCTTCTAATTTTTTAGAGGGTCAGCTCAGCAGCAGGCCCTTAACCATAATGTTTTAGAGGGTCAGCTCGGCAGCAGGCCTTCGCCCACAATTTTTTAGATGGTCAGCTCAGCAGCAGGCCCTCGCCCACAAAATATTTTAGATGGTCAACTCTGCAGCAGGCCCTCGCCCCCAAATTTTTTTAGATAGTCAGCTCGGCAGCAGGCCCTCGTCCACAAAATGTGTTAGATGGTCAACTCGACAGCAGGCCCTCCCCCCCAAATTTTTTTAGAGGGTCAGCTCGGCAGCAGGCCCTCGCCCCCAAATTTTTTTAGAGGGTCAGCTCGGCAGCAGGCCCTCGCCCACAAAATGTTTTAGATGGTCAGCTCGGCAGCAGGCCCTCGAACACAAAATGTTTTAGATGGTCAACTCGGCAGCAGGCCCTCGCGCCTAAAATTTTTTAGATGGTCAGCTTGGCAGCAGGCCCTCGCCCACAAATTTTTTTTAGATGGTCAGCTCGGCAGCACACGCTCGCCCACAAAAAATTTTAGATGGTCAGCCCGGCAGCAGTCACTCGCCCACAAGATTTCTTTAGATGGTCAGCTTGGCAGCAGGCCCTCGCCCACAAAATTCTTTAGATGGTCAGCTCGGCAGCACACGCTCGCCCACAAAAATGTTTAGATAGTCAGCTCGGCAGCAGGCCCTCATCCACAAAATGTTTTAGATGGTCAACTCGGCAGCAGGCCCTCACCCCCAAAATTTTTTAGAGGGTCAGCTCGGCAGCAGGCCCTCGCCCACAAAATTTTTTAGAGGGTCAGCTCGGCAGCAGGCCCTCGCCCACAAAATGTTTTAGAGGGTCAGCTCGGCAGCAGGCCCTCGCCCCCAAAATTTTGTAGATGGTCAGCTCGGCAGCAGGTGCTCGCCCACAAAATTTTTTAGATGGTCAGTTCGGCAGCAGGACCTCGCTCACAAGATTTTTTAGATGGTCAGCTCAGCAGCAGGCCCTTGCTCCTAATGTTTTTGAGGGTCACCAGCAGGCCATCAATCATAATTTTTCAAGGGTGTGTATGATTCCCTCCTTTATGTGTAATAAAGGGTGTGCCGGTTCCTTGTAATTTTTGGCAGCCCTTTCCCTTAGTGCATAGGCTTTATAAGTGTAGGAGTCCCACTACCTGAACAATTGTACCACAATGCGAATGAGGCCCTTCCTTATGTGAGATACAGTTTGTATCGGAGTGCCTTTTCCTTGTAATTTTTGGCAGCACTTGCACTTTTTATACAAGTACATATACAGGAAAGAATGTTTCCTAACAATTTTTCCTCTAAAATCGATTTTATCTTCGGTTTGGTGCATATTATTGTCAGTCTGTAAAAGTAGTGTACTACTCGGACAACATCGTTCCCAGCAGCGACCTGGGAGTCCAAGATGCATCCAGACATCCTCCCAATGCTGTTCCCAAACCATTTCATTGGTGTTTCCATGAATTTCTGAACTTTTCCTATGAACCAGAGCAGGGGGTGACTGGTTTAATGCTCGGGTTCTTCTATTGACTTTCATTGCACTCCCAAGGTGTTCTACTCGAGCACCTGAGCACTTTGGTGCTTGACCAACACTAGTTGTCACGTAAATTGGGCTGCTTTTTATTACACATTAAAGGGGGAACCTTAAATTCTTCCACTTCAGGGTATGCATTCTCCAGGATACCAATTCTGTCTGACTGTCTGGTCAAACTGTGCATTGAATGGATGATATTTCCGGACAAATGTTATGCATGGGTTTTTGTTCCTGGACTCTGAGGGTGAGTCTTCTCTTGCTTGATTTAACATTTCTCTGGGATAACCCCTCCTAGAAAATCTCTCAATGTTTCTTCTAGTCTCCTATCACATTGTCTGGTCAGACACTATCCACCTGAAATTGGGATTTGGGAGATAGCTTTTTTTTTTTTATGATGGGGGATGTGAACTGGAAAAGTGGAGGTTACTGTTCCTGTCTGTTTCTTTCCGAAAGAGATTAGTACACAAGTGGCCTCCTTCTTCTTTGTATACACTGGTGTCACGGAAGCTGGCACGTTCTTGATCATAGGTTATTCTGAACTTCAAATTAGTGTAGATGTTAGTTAATGCTTAAAAAAAGGTTACGAGGAACTCGAGTGGACCCACCCATATGCAAAACACGTCATCGGTAAATCTCTTCCATGTTCTAGCATATCTGCAGAAATCCTCATTTATGTTTACATGTTCTTCAAGCGATGACATGAACGTGTTTGCATAGGGCAGGGCCACATTCGAACCCATCGCTGTAGATAGTAGGTATCCCACAGTAGAAAGTAGCTGTCACATAATACCAAGCGTAATAGGTCAAGGAAAAATTCCTTTTGTATGGGAGAATAGTCACTTTTTCCTAGTAATGTAGACACTGCTTGTATGCCTTCCTCATGATTTATGGATGTGTCACAGGCATATCATTGTTTGTAAATGATATATAATGTGAATGGAACATTGTATTGATATCAGCTGACAAAGGCTTGGACGGGCCGAAACGTATCCTGTATGTATTCTTGCATGAGATGAAAGAATAGAAGAATACAAATAATTTAAGATTGCAAAAGCGCTGCTGGGATTTTCCTTGCATTGTGCGATTAAAGTTTTCCCGCTGCAGCACAACCGGGGATTGAGTGTTGAGCTGTTTCAATTGCATTTCTATGGGAGTTCACAAAATAGCCAACAATTGTGAGAACTTCCATAGCGTTGAATGCGCAGTGCACTCTAATTGACTATGGGGGGCATGTTCTGTTCTGCAGTGGGTCCCAGGCGTGTAACATGTAACAGTTCAGTAAAGTTCAGTTTTTAAATCAGTTAGTAAGGCATTCATATAGCTAATACTTCTGGCCGCAGCTGCATGACATCCTTGAAGTATGATAACGGCTCTGTGTGCATATATCGTGTTTTTTGTAGCCTCATCTCCACTTCAGCCCTTCTCGTTTAACTCTCACCGAAATTGATCTCGACAGCTGTTCCATCTGCATTTGACAGCTTAGACTACAAAAAAAAAAAGATAGAATAAAAATTTGCCATCATTGATTCTAAAAGGGAAAAACATAAAACACGTCAGCAGCACAAAACAGGCTTTAAGGCAACAAGAAAGGCATACTTTACGGCAGTGCACGATGCACGTCAGGGAGGGAGTGGTTAAATGCATCAGCATCAAAAAAACGGATACATGGCAACAAAAAAGACGTACTGTACTTTACGGCAGTGCACCATGCGTGCCAGTCAAATGTCGGAGGGAAGGGGTTAAATGTATCAGCAGCAGAAACAAACAAATATGCCAAAAACAGCAGTTACCCAATTTAAGACTCTGTGCTTCCCACCTGCTGGGGTCCACTTTTTTGGTGACCTCCTCCCACACTGTATCCTTATAGATGTTGTCGTGGTAGGAGTCCATGTGAGTATCCCAAGAACAATTTGTTTTTTGGTCTGGCTGCAAACTGTCTCCAGCTCTCACTCGGCCCGTCTGCACAGGGCTCAGAGGGATGTCCCTTTCCAGGCAATGTATCCACAAAATCCAGATGGCACATGGATGGCCATCTGCATTTTTTGCTCACCCACTGACTTAAATGGGACCACGGACCGCATTTTGCGGTCCAAGTTTAGGACATGTTCTATAATTTGCAGAACAGACATACAGACACAGGCAGCACATAGATGATATCCATTTGTTGTCCTTTTTTGGGGGGGCGGGGGGGAGCGGAAGCCATTGAAATGAATGGGAAAGGCTGGACGCAATCAGCGGTCTATTGCATGAGGCATTATACAAAGCCTGGGACACAAAGACCCAGGGGAACGAGGATATATCAAGGTGTATGGGTTGGTTCACACAACAGGTATAAATCCAATGAGTATAGTCTGCAGCAGAATTTTGAGGCTGACATACAAGACCAACAGCAGGTCTGCCCTGCAGGACTTTGCTATGGCAGAAGTGTACATTCAGGACCACACTTAAAAAAGCTTCACAACTTTGACTTGTAATGAAACCACACAACTTCTAGTGATAAAATTTACCCTAGCCAGAGAGTTACTGAAGATGTGAGTTCAAATTCCCACTGCTCTGTCATAGGCCCAGCTCCTAAGTCTGCTGGCTTGATCTACTTCAGGTCACCACTTCTCTGGCTCCCAGAGTAACTGCAGGAGCCCGTGAAGCTTCAGTCTGCTCTACACCGATCATTCCAACTCTGCTATCTGGTGGGAACTCGGGGACTATATACTGCCACACCCTAATCTCCTCCAAGGTGGGTCACATGGAAAACATGCCATGCGCCCTCACTGGTAAGAAAGGGTTATGGCATCCTAATGCCTCTCAATATGGAGGCTGCCTACATCTCTCCCCCCTGCGCTTATTTACCACAAGACTCATCCCACAGCAGGAGACAACAGCCGCATAAGAAAAGCACATGACTATTCCTGAACACTTACTTTTACAAATCCCCCTCAACTTTAACCCCCACCCCCGGTTTGTCATGTGCTGTCCTCAGCACCCCACTAGACACAATTAGTCCAAGCTGTAAAAACAAGGGGCAATCCAGCCTTTTTTACCTAGAGTTCCTTGATTGCAGTGTCACCTGTTGGCCACCAAAGCCAACTCGCCTCATCCCTGACTTCTTCTGCCAGCTTGGTCTAGAGACTCTTCACTGCAGCTTTTCTTGCTGTTAGACAGTTGCCCCCATGAGAACACAGTCTTTGGCTCCCCTCCACCAGCTGGATAAGAATGTAAGACTACCAGAATTTAAGCCTTTAGCTTCAATTTAGGGTACAGCACTAGCCCTTTCTCTTCCTCTGCCCAGTCTTTTGGGCTACCTAGTCCACTGGCTCCAGCTCCTGTGGCCTCTTCACTAAAGCTGACCAGACTCCTTCAGGGCATAACAACCAGGTGAACTACACATGGTCCTCCAGCTGTAGATTATGCCTTACCACTGGCAGCCTGGTTTCTTCACAATGATGTGCCTGACAAACAGCTCCACTCCAGAGTCCTCCTCATGGATGAACCCAAAACCCAGCTGTTTACCAAAGTGCACAACATGTCCCCTCTTTGCCTCCATTTTCTGGGCTCATGGGCCCTCCATCATTCCCCTCACCCAGGGTTCATACCATGTCCTGTAGTCTATGCTCAGCTTTGTCCTTCACCAGCTCTCCACATCATCTAGTTTCTGCCAGCTGCCCCATCTGAGTGAATGCTGCCTGAGAAACATCTTGGCCTCTCTTTTGTAGTTTCTGCCATGTAGCCTCCCCTGTCCTCCATCTCTGCACACAACGTCCAGTTCCACACCGCACATCCATCTATGTTCTCTGTCACTTTCCACCATCCTGCCGACTATCGCTAAATGTAATGTCAATGGGTGTCAGCAGGACTTTGACGCCAAAATATAGAGACACAGAGGCACAATGTGAAGTGCAAATGAACATGGAAGCTTGGTGGTTACAGATATGTACACGGTTCAATGTTTGTCCGTAACAAATATAGACACAGTTCAATGCTTGTCGATTACAGTTTCTCAGATGAGGGCACACACTTAGGAGGACACTTATCATCGCTCTCTCTGGTGTAAAAAAGTCGCAAATACCGTATTTGCGACTTTTTAACCCTTTAGGGACGCATGACGTACCGGTACGGCATGTTTGCCGAGTTCTTAAGGACCCATGACGTACTGGTACGTCATGAGTTTAAAACGAGATTGCAGAGCTGCGGGGGTTAATTGGAACAGGATGCCCGCTGAAATCATTCAGCGGGCATCCTGTCACAACGCCGGGGAGGGGTCATATGACCCCCCCCGTATCGGCAATCGCAGCAAACCGCAGGTCAATTCAGACCTGCGGTTTGCTGTGCTTTCTGCAGATTCTGATCCCTGCGGTCCCTGACCGCGGGGATCAAACTTTAAAATGCCCCAAATAAAGTTTTTTTCACCCCCCCCCCCTGCACCCCTGAATGATTTTATGCCGGCGGGTGGTGCAGGGGGGGTGTTGCAGGCGGTGCGGCAGGCACAAAAAGCCTCACAAAAAGTGTAATATAGAGCAACCAAAAATCATATGTACCCTAAACTAGTACCAACAAAAATTCCACCCTATCCCGTAGTTTCTAAAATGGGGTCACTTTTTTGGAGTTTCTACTCTAGTGGTGCATCAGGGGGGCTTCAAATGGGACATGGTGTCAAAAAAAAACAGTCCAGCAAAATCTGCCTTCCAAAAACCGTATCGCATTCCTTTCCTTCTGCACCCTGCCGTGTGCCCGTACAGCAGTTTACGACTACATATGGGGTGTTTCTGTAAACTACAGAATCAGGGCCCTAAATAAAGAGTTTTGTTTGGCTGTTAACCCTTGCTTTGTAACTGGAAAAAATATATTAAAATGGAAAATCTGCCAAAAAAGTGAAATTTTGAAATTGTATCTCTATTTTCCATTAAATCTTGTGCAACACCTAAAGGGTTAACAAAGTTTGTAAAACAAGTTTTTAATACCTTGAGGGGTGTAGTTTCTTAGATGGGGTCACTTTTATGGAGTTTCATGCATCAGGGGGGACTTCAAATGGGACATGATGTAAAAAAAAAACAGTCCAGCAAAATCTGCCTTCCAAAAACCATACGGCGCACCTTTCCCTCTACGCCCCGCTGTGTGGCCGTACAGTAGTTTACGGCCACATATGGGGTGTTTCTGAAAACTACAGAATCGGGGCAATAAATATAGCATTTTGTTTGGCTGTTAACCCTTGCTTTGTTACTGGAAAAAATGGATTAAAATGGAAAATTTGCCCAAAAATTGAAATTCTCAAATTTAATCTCCATTTGCCAATAACTCTTGTGCAACACCTAAAGAGTTAACACAGTTTGTAAAATCAGTTTTGAATACCTTGAGGGGTGTAGTTTCTAGAATGGGGTCATTTTTGGGTGGTTTCTATTATGTAAGCCTCACAAAGTGACTTCAGACCTGAACTGGTCCCTAAAAAGTGGGTTTTTGAAAATTTCTAAACTTCTAAGCCTTGTAACATCCCCCAAAAATAAAATATCATTCCCAAATTGATCCAAACATGAAGTAGACATATGGGGAATGTAAAGTAATAACTATTTTTGGAGGTATTACTATGTATTATAGAAGTAGAGAAATTGAAACTTGGAAATTTGCAATTTTTTACAAATTTTGGGTAAATTTGGTATTTTTTTTATAAATAAAAATGATTTTTTTTAACTTCATTTTACTAGTGTCATGAAGTACAATATGTGACGAAAAAACAATCTCAGAATGGCCTGGATAAGTCAAAGCGTTTTAAAGTTATCAGCACTTAAAGTGACACTGGTCAGTTTTGCAAAAAATGGCCAAGTCCTTAAGGTGAAATAGGGCTGAGTCCTTGAGGGATTAAACACCACTTGAAACAAATTTTGTCTGGTTTTATCACCGTCCTCACCACTTTTCTGTACTGGGGGCGGGGATGTGATGGGGCCAGAATGCCTGACACATTTATCTATATTTGCACTAGTTTTCTGGAGCCTATGAAGACAGAAATCCATGGAAGCTCTGAGTTGCTGTAGGTTTTCTTCTCATGCAACCTTCACACCTGCATACAAGGTGTATACATTTATCATTGACTGTTATAGAAAAAAAACATATTTGTTGGTCATGCATCTTTTCAAAGCACAGAAAAGCATAGTAAACTACAATTTTCAGGACTCTGAAAAAAAAATTTAAAAAAGAAGAAGAGGGTGATGACCTACTCACAACGACATGGTTGCAAAAGGTACTATATGGCAATATATGTCATGTTTTACCTGTTAAGGCTACTTTCACATCAGCGTTTTGAGATCCGGCAAAGGATGTCAAAACCTGGCCAAAACGGTTCCATTTAGGGCCAATGTATTCTGAATGGGGGAGTTGGCATACACGGCAATTAGAGCTACTGAAACAGCAGAGCGCCGGAGCGCTCTGCTGTTTCCTGACCGAGAGGTGGTCGGGACTGTCTGATCCCGCCTTAGGAACGGCGAGATGAGACAACCCCTTTAAGCGAGATGAGACAACCCCTTTACTTGAATAAACATTCATCAGCAACAGTCTTCAAGCTTTGTCTTGGCCCCAGCAGGCTTTAGCATCAAACTGGCAGGCAAACTCGTCTCTGCTACATCTGTTTCTTTCTGGCTCTGCTGTACTGACAGGCTGACGGTATGACTCTGCTTTTTCTGTATGCTGCACTACTGTCTTTGTAGTCTGGTCTGTCTCTAGATTTGGCCAGGGAACTTTCCTCCTGGCTCCTGAGGCTTTAAGCTTTGGCCTCCATGGCCAGCAGAGCTGAGGGTGCTCTGGCTGGCCTGGGCACGTCCAGCAGAGACGTGCCCTGCACACCTTTCCCTAGCAGGGGGTAAGCTAAACTGACTAGAACTGGTCCCCACCCTTCCTGCAGGAAGTAGGACTCGCCCACTCCTTCACAGAGAGGGGGTTAGAATGGAATGGAAAGCTCCATTCTACCTAACTGTAGCTCCGCCGTGTTTGCAGCCACCTGCTGCTGAACCAGGCACATTACATTTAATAAAAAGTTGCACAACAAAATAGAAATGCACAGTGTTGAGGATCCGGAATAAATACATAAAATGACATGGGGTTAGACCATTAGAGATAGTAGCAGGGTGCAGAAGTGGTAATACCACACTGGGGCGTTACACTTCCTATTAAACTGCAGACGTTGCATAAGGATACTATGTCTTTAGTATTCAGGGACAAATGTGCTGCACATACTGGTACCTTCAATAGGTCAGAAAATTACCTATTGATTAAATCATATTTTTATATTAAATGTGTTTTTTTAATGTTGGTAATTTTTTATTTATTACCTTGAGCCTATCTATAGTTTAAAAAGAATACTAAAACCCTACAGTTTTCTCATTGGCCACTAGGCCTAAAAACTTCCAGTATTTTGAGTGCAGCCACATGGGCCATAGACACAATGGACAGGACAGGACCTCAATGGCTCTATGGGTGATTTTTTTTAGGTTGCACTGTGACCTGCGCAGAGGTCAGGAGGGAGTAGATAAGCAGGGATATATCACCTATTGCAAAGGTTAAATCAAGTGTTATGTATACAGAGATTATATCTGTCATTTAGTTCTGCCTGTAATGATAATGCGATGATTACTGAACTGCACAATTTTATTAAAAAAAAAAAATTATATATATATATCTTTAATATAAAACGTGATCTATAGAAGGAAAAAAAATCATACAATGCAATATACAGGCTTGAGTCACATTATTATGACCACTTTCGACGTTGGCCACGTGTCGTGAGTAGGCATGGTGGGTATATAAGGCGTGTGATAGGCAGTTTGCACATATCCGTCGCTGCTGTCATGGCTAAAAGGGGCGATTATTGGGTTATGGCCAAGGGTGGAATTATTTCTGAAACTGCGCAGTTTGTGAACTGTCCACACGCTGCTGTGGTGAAAGTGTATTGTGAGAGGACAAATGGCTCCATTGCGAATAAGCGATGTGAAAAGTGTGGAGCACCACGTGCCATTGATGTGAACGTTGGCTACAAGGGTGCACAAGGGCGGACCAACACGCTACAGGGGAGCAGCTCACTACCAAAATGAACCAGGGGCTGCCAGGTGTGTGTCTAAAACAACAGTTCAGCATATGGGGCACTGAAGCAGGCGGATGGTCTCCGCACCTCTGCTGACGAAGTTGCATCAGCAGAATCTGAATTGGACCTCCGCTGATTTGCAAATGATTACCGTCTACTATAAGTCAGATTTTCTGCTTCATTGAATGAATGGATGTTGATGTGTTAGGTGAGACACATCTAGAGAATGTTTTTGTGGCCTTCTCTGGACCCACTCATCCACATTGAAGGCACTGTCCTCCAATTTGGGTATGACTTCATCCTTGCAGATCACGTACACCCATATATGCTGATTGTCCTCCCTGGGGTGGATGGGATCTTCCAGTAAGACCATGCAACATCTCACACGGCTGGAAATGTCTGACATGGCTTGGAAGAGCATGACCAAAACTGGCCCCTTAATTTCCCAGACGTGAACCCCATTTAGAGTCTGTGGGACCACCTCAATCGTTGTGTTCTCTCTATAGATCCTCCCCCGACGCACCCTCTAGCAGCTGTGGGATACACTGCATCCTATCAGGACCTTATTGAGTCACTCTCAGCCCGTCTAGCAGCTGGTCCGTACTGCACATGGTGGTTATTATGGATATAAGCTGGTGGTCATAATAATGTGACTTGACTGTGTATATAGAAGGTCCCTTTAACTGAAAGCTTATCTTTTAAATCTCTCCTCCCTGCATATCTGTCACCTTGCTCTGAAGTTTTACTTAGTATACAATCTCCCTGTGAAGTGATAAGTAAAGGCATTTCTTCCAGATGTCTCAGCGGGCAGTTTTAAAAGGACTGTTTGAAAACCGTGCCCTTGACGTAATCATTATTTGATGCCCTGACTGTTCCGGACACCCAGCTCCTACTGAGTTTCTTATTAATAATGCAGGGTCTGGTTTATTTTTGTTACAAGCCTGGTCAGTGGATAAGATTCCTGCATTGACGTCAGTCATGTTAATAATACCCTCAACTCTTGTAATCACCTGAATATGGTTAGAAGATAGAAATCTTTAAAATGGCACCACAAAGCGAACAACAGCCGTTCTGTCAACCCGATCTTCTTGTGTAAGAAGCAGCTGGACCTTGTGTGATTGCTGGGGAAATATTATATTCTTCGGCAAATATTACAGGATGGTTATGCAATAGTTTTTAAAGAGAACAGAATGAGTTTGAAGGTTTGCTCCAGTTTGTCAGTTTTTTTCATCCCAAATTTTTGGCTTCTGTTTACTTAAATTGTGGAAAAATCAGTCCATAATAGAAAAATTCACTGATTGCATTTTTA
This sequence comes from Bufo gargarizans, assembly GCF_014858855.1. Lineage (NCBI taxonomy): Eukaryota > Metazoa > Chordata > Amphibia > Anura > Bufonidae > Bufo > Bufo gargarizans. The sequence goes on from NC_058081.1 coordinate 679,607,369, forward strand.
ATGTTCTTTTTATTTGGCCGTATAAGCTAAAGGTGGAGGAAATGTGGCCTAAAGGAGTTGTCTAGGATTTGTATATTGATGGCCTATCCTCAGGATCGGACATCAATATTTGATCAGTGGGGGGTCCAACTCCCGGCGCCCCCGCAGATCAGCTGTTTGAAGAGGTCACCGCACTCCGGTGAGTGTTGCGGCATCCTCACGCAGTGTTGTCCATTGTGTAGTGACTGTGCCTAGTATTACAGCTCAGGCCCATCCATTTGAAAGGGGCAGAGCGGCACTTAGGTCATGTGACTGATGAACTGACGTCACTGGCCTGGAAAGAGGCTGTGGTGCATCCAAAAAACTTGCCAACTTGTGTTTTAGACACAGTTTGCACCTCATTCAACAAGGGGGCATGACATTTCGGGAAAGAAGGGTGGGTAAGAGATACCAACGTTTGCCAAAAAATGTCTAAAGATGCACCAAACATCATCCAGCATGAATCACTGTGATAAATTCGGGGCCTCTTCAGATAGCCTAGCCTAAGTAAATGTACCCCAATCTATTTTAGCATTACACCACAACGCTGGCTGTGACACATGGCATGCCGCCAATGATAGCATTGCAACTGAGTAAAGTGAATGGGGTCATCTTGTGATCTGCAAGTTGTCACAATCAAAACCCATTACATATAGATGGGGCAATAGGCTAATTACTACAATCCAATATTTTCAGACAGCCTCAGATCTGTTTTTTTGCGGATAGTGTAGGGACCTTTTCATTTCTATGGGGGCCGCAAAAAATGAGGATGGCACACGGATGTCAAACTATAGAACATGTTCTATTCTTGCCCGTTTTGCTGACAAGAATAGCCATTTTTTCAATGGGGGATGCACACGGACCACATACATACTTTGTAGATCGAGGATTTGCCGACTACAAAATTGATACAGTTGTGTGAATGCACCCTTATTATTATAGTGTTACGACAATTTTTTTAGAGAAAATTTTGGCAAGGCTTTTTACACTAGTCTATCCACTCTATATAATGCATGACAAATGATGTTTTTCATGCTGCTCACTGTCTAGAGAAGTGGTAGTAAACTTCACTAGAGTACATTAGCTATTGATTATTTGGAGCTTTGGGGCATACGATGTACCTCTTGATGGTGGACCCGCACTGTGTTAAATGTGACTGTGTAGATGAGGACCACCCCCCATAATTGACAGCTTTCCATACTGTAAGCACCCTTAATGTAGTCCCAGATCCAGCATGTACCAAGTTTGTGCAGTAACCCAGACCTGGGGGTATCTGTAATTGTTAATGTTTTCTTATGTAATATTATGTATTTTAATGAATTGGCTGTTCACTCCAGCTAGGGAAGGTATGGTTGGCAGGAACAGGGCTAACCCCCCTTTTCTTCCCCTCTTGGTAGGAGTGCGCTGGTCCTACTTCCTGCCAGGAGGGGGAGTTCCAGTTCAGAGAGTGGGGAAGTAAGGAGGCACATGCATAGCTCCTACTCCTAGGAACCGTATTCCCCTGTGAGAACCAACACGCCAGAGGGATATTTAGAAACCAGATCCAGTTCTACTGCGAGACCAACATTCCATTAGAGATAAAAAAAACTCAAGAACACTGCTTCCAGAAAAAAGTGTGACAAAACAGCAGAGTGATCAGCAAACTATGCTTTATGAACCCTGCTGCAAGGCGAGGGACTATGGCTCAGACACCATCACCTACCTAAATAATCACTAGGTCAGACTAAAATCAAGCCTATATCCATATACTGTATATCCACAAGTGCCTGCTAGTTACAATCCATTGCCATCCAACCAGCCACCATACCTCCTCATCTGGTGCCAGAATCTGCACTTTGTATTTAATAGTGCAAACTAACTTTAGGCATATCCTGCAATAAGTAAAGAGAGACTGTTATACATTTACTGGTGGCCTAATTCTTCAAACTACCTTTTTACTGCACTGAACCCCAAGAAGCAACGGCCTGAGGGAGTAAACCATGACAAGACACCTCATCAGGGCCACTGCCACTCCCATTTTCGGCAGCGGCTCCTCAGGGGCTTGCTGCATTTGCACCTTATAAGGGTCCCACTATCAAATTTTTCTACTGGTCAATCTGGAACTGGAGGTAAAAACCGTTAGGAGTTCCCTGTGCGTTCGTGCAGTAACCTTCGATTTACCATTGATGTAACCTTTTTTACAACCTCCTGAGTATTAACTTGCCTCCAGTGGCGTACCACCAATAGCGTCAGACCACGCAACTGCTATGGGGCCCGTGGCAGGAGGGTGCCCCTGAGTGGATGCAAAGCCCCACTCCCTACAATGTCTGCACTATGGCTTGTCTTCTATCCGGGGCTTGGGCGGGCCCTGCTTCTCCTCTGTTCAAGCCCCCCTCCCCTCTTCTCTTAAATATATTGTGTGCACTGCAAACAGTGCACAGACCAGACAGTCTGCAGGCAGGTGAGCATGCCACTCGCTCTCCTCTGCCTGCTGGGCGCTGCACTGGCCAATCAGCTTTAAGCAGTGCTGGGCTCCTGCTGCTGATTGGCTAGTGCATTGCAGCAGCAGGAGAAAGAAGTGAGCGGGCGGAACGTGCTCAGTGCTCACTGCCGGCTCAGTCAGCACCGCCCCCAGCGTCACCTGCAAGTTGTGAGTGAGAAACTGGCTAGTTCATGACCTGGTGGAGGGGGGCAGCGATTCTGCCTTCCACAGCAGCAGCCACCAGAGTTTATTTGTGTGTGTGGAGGGGGGGGGGATACACACTGTTCCCTATATAAGCATCAGCAGCAAGCAGCATTCATAGGAGCCCCCCCCCCCCCCCCATGAACTCTTCTTGCTGCTGCTGCATATACAGAGGACAGTGTGCGCTAGGCAGCCCCCCTCCCCATGAACTTTGCACAGTATCCTTCAGAAGCAAAAATATATATATTTATTTACTGTGTGTGTATATAATTAATGTGTACTTTATATTTGTGCGGGGAGGGAGGGGCCCAATACTGAGTTTTGCTATGGGGCCCCATGATTTCTATGTACGCCCCTGCTTGTCTCCATAACAAAATGACTTTGTATATGAACTCTGCAACAGAATTCACATCTGCCAGACAGTGAAAGGTCTGTGATTTCCTCTAATATTGCAAAGGACAGGAGCAGATGGCGCAGCCAGAACAGATTACTGATGACTTGTCATTAAGCACATAATCAAGTAACGTAGTCTGTGCGGCTGTTGGGGAATCCTACGGCGACTTAATGTAGCGGCTTTAGTAGAGAAAGTAGAAAATGTGGTTCTTACCAGTGCTGGAGAGATTACTCCGATTACATGGTTCCATGAGGTCGTCTCACTTCAGCCTGTAAATAACAAACTATATCTAAAATGGGATTATTTTTGATTCATTGGTTTTCAAACCTTACGTTCGGCTTTCTGTGGATCCAGGGGTTCAATGGCAGTAACTACATCTCTCTTTAGATCCTTTAAGACTAGAATCTTGTCAGTAGGCTTCCTGTGCCGCTTATTTCCATCCAAAAATATGACATCTCAATGTTATTTTTATGATCCCAGAGTAGACCCGAATCCAAGACCATGATTCAATGTAGAAAGCCTCTGTGTTCAAACTGCTTTTAACTTGGGGCAATTTTTCTCGATGGGAGATGCATCTCCGCCCCATAGACCTACAGTTTCAAAAGGAGGGTTTGAGAGCCGCGACTTATATTTTTCAGATTTCCTTGGAGTTTTTACCGCTGTTTTACCAAGGAAAGGTAGTAGGAGTAGGCAAGGATTATGAAAACGAATACATACCTATAGACTCCTAAATCTAAAGTTTGCCAACAGGTCTTCATGTCCATTGGCAAATTCCCAAGAGGTACTGGTATTTTTGCCTCTATAGCCCAGCCATTTGCTTAGGTCTCCTTTTCACAGGCCGAGGGATGGGCCAATTATCCGGAACATTCATATGAATGCTCATTCCTGATTATAGGCCTATGCAGAGCCGGCGTTAAGTGGGGGCAAACTGGGCAATTGCCCAGGTCCCCAATGCCTAAAGAATGCCCCTTGCTCCACAGCCACTGCCACTGGGAACATTCATATGAACGCTCATTCCTGATAACAGGCCTATGTAAATGCACAAATAATCAGCCAATAAATGAAGAAATTGCTTGTTTGACAGCTGATCCAACCATTTGTGCAGCACGAACAAGACAATATTAGCCATACGTCGCCCTGTGTAAACAATGAAACAGTCAAACAAAGGGGGTGAGCGTTGCATGTACATGCAGATAAGTGCGGGTTCTTAACCAGCACTAAGAATTCCGTTATGACAGAGTTATAATGGAATATAAGGGAATTTTAGGACGAAATGCAAAACAGAACCCTTTAAAAGGCATTCCATTTTGCTCCATCCTAATACATGTCTATGGGAAATATATAACGGTTCAGTTTTTTCCGTTATTCATGATGGAAAAATAAAGTCCTCTCGAAACTATAACGGAATTCCTAGCGCTGGTGAGTACCCACCCTAACAAGCAGGCAATAATCAGGAATGGACGTTCATATCAACAATCATTTCCGATCATGGCTCAGCGTATCAGTCCATGTAAATGTGCCCTTAATCTAAGAGATGTATTATGTCACAATTATGAGATATACATACATTATTCTTACGCAGCGTGCGTGGGTCCACTGTGTCACTTGAACAGATTTGGCTTGGGTCTACTCTCAAGAGCATTATCTAAGTTGCCCCTTGGTCTTCACTCTTTAAAACTTGTACAGGGATCTAGACTTTTCTGCAGGGTAATCACCAGGCCGCTACCTCTCAGAGTAGTCTCTGTTCAAGTGACTGCTGACCCACAGGAGTCAAGAGACACCAGCACAAAACACCAAGGGATCAGTGAAAACTATAGTCAGGGACAGGTAGAGGTCAGGGTAGGCAGAGTATGTGCAATATGGTAACCAGTCTGAGGTCAGGACAGGCAGAGTACTTGCAGTGAGATAAACAGTCCGAGGTTAGGAAAGGCAGCTCAGGGTCAGAATCGATCTCAGACAGAGGTCAGGGCAGGCAGCTTAGGGTCAAATCTTAGAAACAGGCAGTTAAACTTGGAACAGCACACATTTCCCCTTTAAAGGGGTTATCCCATCTTAGATAATGGGCTCATATCGCTAGGATAGGCCCCCATTGTCTGAAAGGTGCGAGTCCCACCGCTGGGACCCGCACCTATATCGAGAACGGTGCGGGGAGCGCTGTGGCTGGAGGACCCCAGATTTCCCGGGGTTCGTCCACCACCAAGCGCTGATCCCCGCCTCTCCCATAGAAGTGAAGGAGAGCGCACCCCATGCTTCCATTCATTTCTATGGGGCAGACGGCAATAGCTTGGCTATTTTCGGCGGCCCCATAGAAATGAATGGAGGGCGGCTGCGCATGCGAAGTGCGCTCTCCTTCACTTTCGGGGCTCTGTTCTCGATATAGGTGCGGGTCCCATCGGTGAGACCCGCACCTATAAGACAATGGGGGCATATCCTAGCGATATGCCCCCATTGTCTGAGATTAGAAAACCCCTTTAAGAACCTTTGACCTGTAAGATTTTAAATTTAAAAATATTGTGAAGTAAAAAAAAAATAGCTGTAGTGTATAGACAACAAGCTATAGAACTTTCTAATATACAGTACTTTGTGTCTCAGTTCCTTACTATTTAAAGATATTAGTTTGCTGTCAGTAAGGCAAGGGCTGCACGACGACACTGGTTGCGCGATACCTGTTGAGGCTAGGGTCGCTGAGAAGTGGTGACCACCGCTGTTCAGCGATCCTGGCTACAACCAGTGTCACCGTGTAGCCCTTGCCCAAATGAGAACACTGTTACAGGCTGCAAATATACGACTCTCGGCTGAGAAGTCGATACAATAAATCGTTTGGGGTTCAATCACTTAATGTGTTCACACTGGTCAATCATTGGGAATGATGGTTCTTACAAGTGATCTTTGGATGATAATTACCCTGAGTAAAATGCTCCTTAATTGGCAACGCTGTATCAGTCTGGAGTCAAGGTTGTTCATCTAAGGCTATGTTCACATCTCCATTTAGGAAGTCTGTTTTAGCAGTGGAATTACCGTCTTCGGGATTGCCATACACTGCCACACACCTCCGGATTCCCATAGACTATAGCAGTATTTGCCTGGCAGAAAGCCGGCACTTATCCCGGAAACCCATCGGGTGCGATTACATTCAATAGGGATCTGGAGGTGTGTATCTGTGTCTGCCCATGCCAGATACGGCAATTTCGGTAGTATGTTGCTCTCCGGTATGCCGGATATGTCACCATAGCCTCACCGACCGTTGTTGAGGCTCTATACAATTGTGTCCACCTCTCAGCTGAGAGCAGGACTTGGCTTACTCAAGTTTACTGCCTCTGAATGTGAACAAGAGTGTTTTATGTGCTGTCAGAACATACAAATCTTGAAAAATGTGAGGAACACACAAAGTATATTAGAAATTCGATAAATAATTATTACTCATTATTCATGTAAAACTGGAAAACCTATCTAATGAAGATTACTTGGTGCATAGGGAGAAGGTAATTTTTTATATATATTTTAGCTATAATAAAAGGTATATTTATTGCTGTGCATGGATTAGTGGGGTGACTTTTATTTCCTCTACACCAGCTTCCTCTTTCTGGAACTCAAAGCACATTAGAGGGAGAATCAGCTGCAAGGAAAACTCTTCATTTCATGGTATTGATGTTGTGCAGTGGCTTAGAGCTGAAAATGGAATGCAATTTGCATTGATCTGGATAGTCACCGAGGACAGGAAATCTGTAAATGCAGTATACATTTTCTGCTTACAGGAATGTCACTTGTATCTCTTGCCCTGCAAGATGTGAAGCTAAGAGGTTTTCAGGGTCACAAAGTCAAAATGGACGAATGATAAGTTGTCCTTTTATAACCTCTTATAAGTACAATAGGTTTTCTGCACCGAAAATATCCAGCACGGTTTTTGCATCTTTAACTTTGATGTGAATATAGAGTCCACCACAGGCCGCTAAACATCTGTCGGAAAGAGCATCTCTCACCATGATCAACCCTAATAAATCAGGTAAAGTGCCTGGTAGCGGTGACCATGGCGAATTAAATGAGCCCTCGTATGTGCAGTTGCAGCACAATTTTTACTTTTATTATTATGCAAATTAGGTTATCCAAGCACCGAGAGGCTGGCCTAACCCCTCAGGGGAACCGCTTCACTCCTCCTCTCCCCCATCACCATTCGTCCTCATTGCCTGATGGACACGGCCTGATGCGCATGGTGGTGTCTACATTTTGTAATGTACTACTTAAACGAGTTATGCCATATAAGGCATCGTATACAGTTAGGTCCAGAAATATTTGGACAGTGACACAATCTTCATGATTTGGGCTCTGCATGCCACCACATTGGATTTAAAATGAAACAACTGAGATTCAATTGAAGTGTAGACTTTCAGGTTTAATTCAAGGGGTTGAACAAAAATATCCTGTGAAAAGTTTTGGAATTGCAACCATTTTTCAACACATTTCAGGAGTTTAAAAGTAATTGGACAAATTACCATTACCATAAATAAAATGTTCATTTTTAATATTTTGTAGATAATCTTTTGCAGGCAATGGCTGTCTGAAGTCTGGAACCCATGGATATCAGGAAACACTGGATGTCCTCCTTTGTCATGCGTTGCCAGGCCTTTACTGCAGTTGTCTTCAGTCATTGCTTGTTTGTGGGTCTTTCTGCCTTAAGTTTTGTCTTAAGCAAGTGAAATACATTCTCAATCGGGTTGAGATCTGATGATTGACTCAGCCATTGCAGAATATTTCACTACTTTGCCTTAAAAAAGCTCCTGGGTTGCTTTTACAGTATGTTTTGGGTCCTTGTCCATCTTTACAATGAAGAGCCGTTCAATCAACCTTGCTGCATTTGGTTAAATACGAGCAGAAAGCATGTCTCCAAACACTTGAAAATTCATCCGGCTGCTTTTGTCTTCAGTCACATCATCAATAAACACTAGTGACCCAGTGCCATTGGAAGTCATGCATGCCCATGCCATGTCACTGCCTCCACCATGTTTTACAGAGGATGTGGTGTGCTTTGGATCATGAGCTGTTCCAAGCCTTCTTCATACTTTCTTCTTCCCATCATTCTGGTACAGGTTGATCTTAGTTTCACCTGTCCAAAGAATGCTGTTCCAGAACTGGGCAGGTTTCTTTTGATGTTATTTTTTTTTTATTTTGGCAAAGTCTAATCCGGCCTTTCTATTTTTGAGGCTGATTAATGGTTTGCACCCTGTGGTGAATTCTCTGTATTTGCCGTCATGAAGTCTTTTCTTTATGTTAGACATCTACTTCCTGGAGAGTGTTCTTCACTTGGGTGGATATTGTAAAGGGGTTTTTCTTCACCGTGGAAAGGATTCGGAAATCATCATTACTGTTGTCTTTCATGGACAACCAGGCCTTTTGAAGTTCCTGAGCTCAACAGTGCACAGCCTAATGATGGTCTGTTTCACTTCCATTGAGAACTCCTTTTGACCACATGCTGTGGGTTCACAGCAACAGCTTTCAAATTCCACACCTGGAATCAACTCCAGACCTTTTACCTGCTTAATTGATAAAGGACTAACAAGGGAATAGCCCATGAAGCCCATTAAATAATTGTCCAATTACCCTTGTTCCCTTAAAAAGAGTCAGCTGCATATTAAAGAGCTGTAATTCCTCAATCCTTCCTATAATTAGGATGTCAATACCCTCAAATTAAAGCTGAGAGTCTGCACTTTAAGCCCATGCTGATTATATAACTGCATCTTGAATATGTTTTGGTAACAGCTAAAATAGCAATCTCTTTCTAAAATAAACTAGAAGCAGCCCTGTACCTCACATGGATCCAGAGATCTCCCCACTCATTGATCCAATTGCTCTCCTAGATTTATTTCAGGCTGGTAGCTGGGGAAGTGGTTAGGGGCGGTCCTTTCTCAGGGGGCATGTCCTCTCTACTGCAGCTCTTTCCTTGTAACTGACACAGCACTTAACAGAAAGTATGGCTGGTGGCAGTTGAAGAAACTGAAGTTAAACTGAGCATGTGCAACCACCTCATTGAGATGGTCAAGAAATAAGGGAAAGAGCAAACAGCAGGTGGCGCAATACAGATACATTTTATTGAACAGCGCAGTAGCTATACTAGATTTTGAATTACATGCAATTCTAAAGTTATTCAGATCCAGATGCTTTCTTAAAAATGTAGAATATATTTTGTGTCAGAACACCTTTAAACACTGTACATTTTTCTGGTGGCAACATTGTATAGCATTGTTATTTGGCCAGCATATGGCAGTGTTATTTCAGCACTTCTTATTACAATTATTTGTAAAATACAGACCATGACATTACACCATATTGGTGGGATGCTAACAGAAGCTACCACACAGGGCATCAATGTAGGACCAGCCCAGGTCATCAGACTGTAATATGAAGGTTAAAATATATCATTTTATGGCCATATCCAACCAGCCCAGTCTTGTAACTATGTTATAATAACTTAATGTAGTATTTTTTTGGCAGTTCTTCTGACGTGCCCTTGCCCTTGGTCTGGGTACAACTTCCAGTTCAGATCTGAATACAGTGACATAAAACTAAAACCACTTGGCTCTTTTTAGATCATGGTTGATGAAGAAAAAAGGATCACATTGACTATGCAGCGTACAACACAATGCATCTCAGGCCTTCACCTGAATTTCCAGGGTAAATCACACAACCTTCTGCTTTAGAAAGAATCTATAGCTCAGGGCTACACACAAGGTTACCGAAAAGAGGCTGAGAGATGCTTTCCTTTTATACAGAGAGATGGATGACTCACCATTGTGCTGCATTCAGCAAGGATGAGACGCAACGACTACGAAGTCTGAAGTACAAAAAGTATGAAAGGTAAGAACAAAATGTATCAGAAATGTAAGCAGCTAGTTATTCATTTTCTGTTCTCCTTTAAGTACACCTTGTGCATTTAACATATTGGAAGAAAGTATGCAGAGAACATTTGAATCAAACAGGCAGAGGCACAACTATAACTCATAGGGCCACACAGCAAAAAAGGATGGGGCCCCCACCACCTAGTGTAAAAAGATTTAAACAGTAACATAAGTCAAACTAATTTAACATACATATTAGAGATGAGCGAACCACTTGAGATTAGTTTTGGGTCCGGTTCGCTGAAATTTTTAAAAAGTTCAGTTTGGACCCGAATCGATTTGGACCAAACCGAAGTTGCTCCTGTTGCCATGAAAATTGGTATATAACACATTCTGATCTTTTAGGACTTATCTGTTTTTGTGTATTTTTTATGAATTTTCTTCCCTTCCCCTCCCCAAGCTCTGGCACGCAATGACAGCAACAGTAAATGATGTCTGAGTGACACTGACATACATAGCTATGGGTAAATGTACAATTGACAGTGTTAACATACTGTACAACACACTGCGTCGGCACATGTCTCATGCTTTTTTATATTCCAAAGTTTCCAAAAATTGTCCCTTATTGGTGGCAGATGATGTTTAAACAACCAGTGTTATGGGATAAAATAAAATGTAAAAAGTGGCTTGTTGGGGGACCAAGCATTCAAAATGTATGTCTTGACAAGGTCAGAAGAAAAAGTGATGCCTAAAATATTCTCCCTTTTAAAGGAAACCTGTCACCAGGATTTTGCGCATAGAGCTGAGGATATGGGCTGCTAGATGGCCGCTAGCACATCCGCAATACCCAGTCCCCATAGCTCTGTGTGCTTTTATTGTGTTAAAAAACAGTTTTGATTGATATGCAAATGACCTGATATGAGTCCTGTATCCGGAGATGAGTCAAGCGGAAAGGAGCCCAGCACCGCCCCGCGTCCTCTGAATCTCCTCCTTGCTGGCTGACGTCACAGAGCTGGAGCGCCGAAATCTCGCGATGCGCGAGCTAGCGCATGCGTAGTTCGTTCCCTGTGCTGATGCCAGCACAGGGAATGAACATGATGCCGACACTGCGCATGCGCTAGCTCGCACATCGCGAGATTTCGGCGCTCCAGCTCTGTGACGTCAGCCAGCAAGGAGGAGATTCGGAGGACGCGGGGCGGTGCTGGGCTCCTTTCCGCTGGACTCATCTCCGGATACAGGACTCATATCAGGTCATTTGCATATCAATCAAAACTGTTTTTAACACAATAAAAGTGCAGAGAGCTATGGGGACTGGGTATTGCGGACGTGCTAGCGGCCATCCAGCAGCCCATGTCCCCAGCTCTATGCGCAAAATCCTGGTGACAGGTTTCCTTTAACGGTATGGACATAGTGGAATGCAGCCACAAAAGTAGCAGCAGGAGCAGCATAGCATGGAACATACAAGGCAGTATGGGTAGTACTAGTAGTAGTGGTAGTACTGGTAGTAGTGGCAGATGCTTTGCGTTAATAGTGGTGGCAGTAGGGGATTAGCAGTGAGAAGAAGCAGCCATATAGTACATATTGGCAGACAGGTAGCAGCATGATGGAGGTAGCAGCAGCCTTATTGAAGATGGTGGTCGGCAGACAACAGCAGTGGCATAATGGCGGCAATGGCATGATGAAGCAGCAGCAGCCATACAGAACATGATGGTTGGCAGGTTGGCAGTCCACAGCAGTGGCATGATGGGGGAAGCAGCAACGGTACAGAAAATGATGGATGGCATGCCACAGCAGTGGCGTGATGAAGGAAACAGCCCGATGGAGGCAGAGCGGCAGGCAGCAACAGTGGCAAGATGGGGCACCGTCAGCAAGGCCAGATCTATTTATCGGCCTCAGTCGCAGGAGTGTGAAAATCCTATTGAATCCAGGCTTGCTTCATTTTGACAAAGGCAGAGGACAACTTGGACTGTTTGGGTGTCACCTTGAATCTGGTCATAGAGGCAGGAGCTGTCGGTTTGATGACTGGCTTCAGCTTGGCGTGAAACGTGGAAAAACTCCTCCATTATGTTGAGAAGACTGAACTGGCTGCTGCTGCTTGTGGCGGGAGGGGGGTGACTCTGCGGGGGGTGGAGAGGGGTGAACAGCAAGATGCATTAGCTGTTCTTCCTCCTCCTCACCACCTGTTGCATGAGCATCAGCATCTCTACAAAAATACATATCAGGTGGATAAGGGACAACTACAATATGAACGGCATAAGCTGCCACATTGCCTGGAACCAACAAATGCTTCCTGCTGAGACGTTCTGGTGCATGACAAAATCATGGGATTATAGATCATATAACCTTCCCATTAAATAGCTTAAAGCAATAACTATAAACTATAATAAGACACGTGGACACATAAGTGCATGAATAAAATTAGGCCACGGCCAACTTTATTAAAGAATAGCTTACACAATAGTTAATAACCAAATAACTTTAAAACCACAGATTAGACCAGCCATAAGCTCGTCCTAAATACCATAATCAACTCATCCACTCGCCACTTGACGGCGAGTGACTTTACCCACCGGACCATGCCAACTAAACAGGCGGCAGTGGCCCCACCCCACCTAAAGTTATTTCAACCATAGCTTGCAAGTCCAAATTAAATATATCTAACCCAATGTCCGACAAATTAATTTTATCAGAAAAATACAGGCCGGGAAAGCCACCTTCCAGGTCCACGTGTCTAAAGGAAAATCCCCAAACCAGCGGCATAAAACGCGTCATAATCCTGTTTACGCGAATTCTAATTCTATCCAAATGCTTCAAATTTGCATATGACAACCACAGCAATCGAGGAACCATTTCAGGGAAAATGAGACGGGAGTCGGAAAACAACCGCCTCGTTCTAACCATGGTTCGCTTCAGGCAGTATGCTAATTCAATAGTTCCTTCCTTTCCCACAACATTACCACCTGCGTAAAAAATAATAACATCCGGTCCGGGTACAAGGAACACATTTAAAAAATGACATCCATTAAACCCTCCCCATGAAGTCCTCTAACTCCGTTCCATTAAATACGAACTTCATCCGTGGACCAAGAAAGGTTATCACCATATGATTTTTCCGTTGCTCTTTAATTGGCCCAGTGCACAAACGAATGGCCGACGATCCATACAGTGATACCTGTAAAGTCTATCGAAAAAACAACATTAGACAACATTCAAGGAAGGACGAATATAAAGCTTAAAGGGACACTGACAGCCCCAATTAGCATATTTAGGTATATATACGTGAGTACAGGTCTTATAAAGTCTATTAAAATGATCTAAGTATCCCCCCTGTCCACCTTATAAGTACCAAAATATAAAGTTATATAACCTGCTTGTCCGGTCACCAATCTTCCCAAGGGGCGGCGTTTCATCACAAAATGCGCCCAGCCAGCAGCTCCTAACTGCCGTTCTGAAGCCCCGCCCAGCTCATCAATATTCACTTAGCTGGGCGGCGGCTACAACTCTCCCGACTCAAATGCCCAGCGCATGCGCATAAAGCAGAGGCTGCAGCACTTGAGTCGGGAGAGTTGTAGCCGCCGCCCAGCTAAGTGAATATAGATGAGCTGGGCGGGGCTTCAGAACGGCAGTTAGGAGCTGCTGGCTGGGCGCATTTTGTGATGAAACGCCGCCCCTTGGGAAGATTGGTGACCGGACAAGCAGGTTATATAACTTTATATTTTGGTACTTATAAGGTGGACAGGGGGGATACTTAGATCATTTTAATAGACTTTATAAGACCTGTACTCACGTATACAGTATATACCTAAATATGCTAATTGGGGCTGTCAGTGTCCCTTTAAAACGACTAGACGTCCACCTCCCAATTTTCTTAATCACTGACTTGCTTAAACCAGACCGAGAAGCAGTAGCTGCGGCCCCTATTCTGAAGGAATGTGACGTAAGGTGAAAACCATCCAAACCCAATACCTGTAAACACTTAGACAAGACTGAACGAAATTGATATTGAGTTAAAGGAGTAAAATCGTGATGAACCAGAAATAACCCACCACCAACTGGCCTACAGTGCCAGTAGCGGGATACCATACTTACCGGGCAAATGTCACCTACCCACACGGACTCAGGAATCCTTACCTGGTTGATCCGTCTTAGAGTGCGGAAGAAAGAATAAAACATAATTAGCATGAACATGCACATTCTCCAAAATCGAACCCAAACGAGACCCTTTACTCTTTGGCAGTAGCTCGCTAATCCTAAAGGCACCAAAAAACATGCAAGTAAAAGCGGTGGAAAAAAGAAAAGCCTCATAATCACTATTGCAGACCAAAGACATAGCATAACATAACGATGATAACAGACCGGGGGAAATCGGGCATCTGCTATCTGGAACACACTTACCCTTCTTATAGCCTTTTAAAACTTGCTTAAAGGGGTTGTCCGGGTTCAGAGCTGAACCCGGACATACCTTTATTTTTACCCAGGCAGCCCCCCTGAGGCCGGCATCGAAGCATCTCATGCTCCGATGCGCTCCCTTGCCCTGCGCTGAATCGCGCAGGGCACGGGCTCTTTAGTTTATCATAACACACTGTCGGGCGGTGTGTTCGGTGACATCACCGGCTCTGATAGGCTGGCTTTAGCGCTGCCCTAGCTGTTTTACTGGGTAGGGCAGCGCTAAATCCTGCCCATCAGTGCCAGTGACGTCACTGGGCTTCCTGGCAACCCCATGGAGAGCCATGGTACGTCACCGGATCTCCCAAAAATGCCTTTGCCCTGCGCGATTTGGCGCAGGGCAAAGGAAAGCATCAGAGCATGAACTGCTCCGAAGCTCAAGTCATGGGGGCTGCCTGGGTGAAAATGGAGGTATGTCCGGGTTTAGAGCTAAAATAATCCAATACCGCAGGAACACCTAAAACGGTAAGAAAAAAGGAAACACCCGATAGCACCCTTACAACAGTTGCATGGGCTAAATTCTCTTCAAAAAGCGATAAGCAAAAGGCCAAAGCCGAAACATCATTGCTACTAAACTGGGACCAACCCCTACTCTCCATAAAACGGCAACAACTTGTTCCAGGAACGGACATAATCCAACCAAGTGGCCGGGGCAACAGAAGACTGCAGATAAGACATACCTACGACCAAATTAGATTCCAAAGATATGGAGGGCACAACTTCCCTTCTAGGCCAGCCTCTTTCGTCAACCTGTGGAATCTCTGAAACTGAAAACGAGAAAGTGAGTCAGCAATAGAATTATCCATCCAGGAATATGCCGTGCCTTCAACCAAATATTTAATTTTAGACAAAGAAGAACTAAATGCCGTAACAATTTAACCACTAACGGACACTTGGATGACAAACAATTAACCCCAAACAAGACTCCTTTATTATCAGTATGTATAACAATACGCTTATTTCAGAAAAACCTACCCCATAAAACTAAAGAAAACTGGAAATAATTCCAATAACACAATATTATTTGTAGCTCCATTTTCTAACCACGAAGGATGCCACTCCGAGGCACACCAATGTACATTCCAATATGCTCCAAACCCACTCGCGCCTGCTGCGTCCGTGAACAAATCGAGGGAAGGAGCCAAAACAAATGCATCCTGCCAATAACAACGACCGTTGAACTGCTGAAAAAAATCTAACCAAATAGACAAATCCTCCTTAACTTCCTTACATAGCCGCACATAAAAAGCTGGATTATGCATACCCTCCCCATTGGCATAATCCATGATTCAAATGCTAAAAGACCTAATACTGACTGAATTTCCTTTACCGTCGCTTTCCGTCTACCTAATAAATCAGATATGGCAGCCCGTATTTTTTCGACCTTCCTCAGCGGCAGACGAAACTCACCCTCCACAGAATCGGTAGCAATCAGTGGCGTAGGGATCGCCATAGCAATGGCTATAGGGCCCTACGCCACTGGGGGCCCGCCGCCGACTGAGGATAAAAAAATAAATAAAAATGTGGCGAGTGGGCCGGGCGTAGGTGGCGCTGTGATAGGGGGCGGTTGGACTCGGAGCAGGAGGGCGGAGGTAAAGAGGCAGTCTGGGCAGCGATTCGCTGGAAGTGGAGGAGGCGGAGGCGCAGATTAGGAGCGGCACAATACATGCAAGGAAGCTGCTGGAGTGTGGGTGGCTGGCTCGGCGCGCGCAGTACAGGTACGGTTCGGTCAGGTGTCGGTGGACCTTGAGTTTGGACTGAACATATTCATGTCAGATGGAAGGACTTTGTAATAAGGCCCCTGGGGTTGTCAAAAATACTAAAAACGTTTACACAGATAAAAAATAAAAAAAAAGGGTGCAGTTTGGGGGCGTGGCTTAACAGGTGTTATTGGACGTCGGTGGTTTGATCATATTTTGAGCTTTGCAGCATTTTTTTTTTTTATATTTATTTTTTTCCCTTTCATTACATAATATTAAATTAATGAATGAGCAAATAAACACAGAACCGAGAAAAAGCCAAAAACCCTCCCCCTGAACCGTGCCGCCCTATGAAGGAGCCCAGAAATAAAGATGCCAGTGTGAATCCAGCTGTACCCTTCCCCTGGGGTGATGTGGAGTTACACAGGGACAGTAGAGGGACTATACGTCTCCTCCCCCACTGATCCCCCTTCTCCTCCTCCATGCTGGTCTGCTGATGGGGGGGGGGGGGGGTGATCAACCTGGAATATCTCAGGCAGGCCGTGTAGCAGCTAGAAACATGAACCAGGGCCTTATTTTTTAAAGCTAAGGATCTAGGGTTTAATACAAGACCAGTTTCTGCCGTAAAGCCAGAGATATGACTCTTAGAAATTGGGTCAGGAGTGAGATCTGCAGGGATGATCTAGCTCAGTGATGCCCAACCTACGGCCCGCAGGCCGCGAAGCCGTGTCATGCGGCCCGCGCAGTAACAGGACTTTATCAGCGCAGGGCGCGCTGCGAACAGCACAGGCAGCAAAGCGATACTGCCTGTGCCTGCAATCTCCCCACCCAGCGCCGCCTCCTAGCAAATTTATTCACTGCACTTGCCTCTGTGAAATTGAAGAGAAGCGCCGTAATCTCGCACAGGGGCACTGGCAGAGGCATCAAAGTGCGCATGCACCGTCTTCCTGGCCTCTGCCAGTGCGCCTGTGTGAGATTACGGCACTTCTCTTCAATTTCACAGAGGCAAGTGCAGTGAATAAATTTGCTAGGAAGCGGAGCTGGGTGGGGAGGAGATCTGTGGATGACACTGACGGGGATATTTGTGGATGACACTGGGGGAGATATCTGTTGATGACACTGAGGGGGATATGGGTGGATGACACTGAGGGGGGATGTCTGTGGATGACACTGAGGGGGATGTCTGTGGATGACACTGAGGGGGATGTCTGTGGATGACACTGAGGGGGATGTCTGTGGATGACACTGAGGGGGATGTCTGTGGATGACACTGAGGGGAATGTCTGTGGATGACACTGAGGGGGATGTCTTTGGATGACACTGAGGGGGATGTCTGTGGATGACACTGAGGGGGATGTCTGTGGATGACACTGAGGGGGATGTCTGTGGATGACACTGAGGGGGATGTCTGTGGATGACACTGAGGGGGATGTCTGTGGATGACACTGAGGGGGATGTCTGTGGACGACACTGAGGGGGATATCTGTGGACGACACTGAGGGGGGCTCTGTGGACGACACTGAGGGGGGATCTGTGGACGACAGTGAGGGGGGATCTGTGGACGACACTGAGGGGGGATCTGTGGACGACACTGAGGGGGGATCTGTGGACGACACTGAGGGGGATGTCTGTGGACGACACTGAGGGGGGATCTGTGGACGACACTGAGGGGGGATCTGTGGACGACACTGAGGGGGGATCTGTGGACGACACTGAGGAGGGATCTGTGGACGACACTGAGGGGGGATCTGTGGATGACACTGAGGGGGATCTGTGGATGACACTGAGGGGGATCTAGAGGGGGTTGTGGGGATGTTGGGGTGGGAGGTCCTGGAGGGTTGTTTGGGTGGGAGCTCTTGAAGGGGTGGGAGGTCCAATAGGTATGTGGGGGTGGGAGATCCGGGAGGGGGGCCCATAAAATATTTTGCTATGGGGCCCAGTCATTTCTAGCTACGCCCCTGGTAACAATACCTAAATACTCTAAACAATTAACCGGATAAACAGTCTTATCAACAGCTAAAGGAACACCAAACTCTGAACAAATATCAACAAAAGAATTAAAAAGATCTAAACAAACTGAAGAATCAACTGGACGTACAAACTAAAAATCATCTAAATAATGCGTTACCGCTCCCTGCATGTTCCTCACAGCAACCACCCATTCTAAAAAGATAGAAAAAACTTCTAAATAAAAACAAGACACAGAACATCCCATTGGCAAACACTTATTAAAATAAAAAGAACCCTGAAAATGAAAACCAAGTGAACTAAAAGCAGAAGGATGCACCGGCAAGAGGCGAAAAGCCGACTTAATGTCAGCTTTCGCCATTAATGCCCCTTTTCCAAAGTCACGCACCAGATCCACTGTGGAATCAAATGTAGCGTACTGAGCATAATGACCTATCAATCTCATCATTCAGCGATGCCCCGTAGGGAAAGGACAAATGATAAATTAAACAGTAAGCATTAGGCTCCTTTTTCGGAACCACACCTAGTGGGGAAAGACGAAAATTAGCAAAAGGAGGGGAAGAGAAAGGACCAGCAATCCTATCCATTGCCAACTCCTTTAACAACTTTGACTGTACTACCAAAGGAAACCGAGTCACGGAAGATAAATTATTTACCCACTCACAACCTACTCCTGAAAATTATGGTAGCTGAAAACCAACTGTAAAACCTTCATGAAGCAATTCTGCCATCTTGCACTTTGGGTAACATTCTAGCCATGGACGCATGCTCTCCAAATTTACTGGCGTCCATGCTCTTTGCAGCAAATTCCTTGGTAGATGGCTGAGTGGGCAAATTTGCCTTTTTAAAGCAGTGCGCCATTGGGTGGCTACCTCCACAAAATGCACATTCGTGACGATATTTGCATGAGGAAGGCCATCGACACTGCGCTTCATTAAACGCAAAGCAGGTGCCCTTACGTAAAACAGAGGACTGCTGCACCGATGCAGAAGGCTGCTGCTTGGCAGCAGAAAAGGACGTACGCTGCGGCACCAACAAATTAAGCCACAGACCCACATCCTTTGTGCCCCATCGCACACTAGTGTATACCAACAGCCTCTGCCTTACTCCCTCGTCAAACGTAAACCAACCTACTCCTCCAAAATTCTTATCCAAATGTTGAAATAAACCCGAACATCTTTGGGGGTACTTTTCCCCCATCACACTACAAAATATACAGTAAGCCTGCAACCAATTATTAAATGTCCGAGGAATCGGGCGTCTCCTATCTTCTGATTTCTCCTCCCGCTTTTCCAATTTAATGACAAACTCCTTAGACGCAGGCAAAAGAGATAATATGTCAACAAATTAATTTCTCCATATCTTCTTCTTTACAGACATGGACAAATGCCACCCCTCATTAGAGACTAACGGGAGAGAGAGGGAATCCTCACCATCTGATTGCTGACCATCCCTCCGCTCACCCGACCTCCAGGCATCTGCAACATCATTCGCCACAGCCGCCGAATCAGCAGACGGAGGTAAGGGGGGGACTAAACTCATTAAAGAGGACAAAACAGTGGACAGGGACTCAAGCACAGGGGCTAAGCCATTTTGGCACTCACCACCGGACGAAGCCCTGGACTGGACCAACGGAGGACATGAATTCAAGGAAGGCAGCACAGGATCTTCCAGGCACGCGCTCTTCCGCGGCTCGACACCAGAGTGGAGCTGCTGGGATCGGCGATGCACCAACAGAACCCAACTCCTGTGGGGTCGGTTCTTGTGGTGGCACAATGCAGAGGATGGCTCCAGAGACACACTAGTCGGCTGGGAACTTCTGTGTGGTAACCGGCATCCAGAACCAAAAGGCTGCTCACAGTTCCCAGGGGGTGATGATCTTTGCTGCACCTTCGGATGTTATGTCAGACTCCTGCTGCCACTTTCTGCCCGGACTTCAGATGACAGACGCTTTTCCCCTCTTCGCCGCACCTAGAAGGGGATAGAGAGAAATGTGTGCGCTGCCTTCTCTCACGTTGGTAGGAGCGCAGTGCAGGAAGCACAACAGAGGGACCCGCATCCACGGCAGCCACATCCTGAGATTCTTCAGCGTCGCCTTCAGCACTGGGCAGTTCCGCAGACAAAGCTGGATTCCCCAGGTCAGCTAAGCAGGCTTCCAACCAAGCAGATGTCTCCTCAGCTCCGGCTCATCTTCTAAGCTCCGCAATGAGATGCTCCATGGTAAGTGGATGGTGTACAGCAGGGCGAGACGTACAGCAGGGCGAGACACACGGAGCGGCAGGTGGGCAGCAGCTCTTCAAATTGCGGTCCGGCAGACAGCACAAAGCCGTCGGCCACCGGAATTATAAACACCTCGAGCCATAAACACTCCTAAACATTAACCAATGCCCTACTGTTGCTGGGGATCCTAATCTACCTAGCCCAGCAACAATCCCACGATAGGACATCTAACTGGCCAATCAAGCCTAACCTTCCCTACCTTAGATACAAGGGCTATTTTTTAGCCACCTTGACCATCCAATTCCCGCCAAAACGAATAGCCAGCTAACCTGGGATGATCATAATCCCATGAGGATATCTCCATATTGCCATATACGGGATCCTGACATTCATGGCTTTCTGCTGCTCATACAGACACTCTAGCTTGTGCAATGTTGAATTCCAGCAGGTTGGAACATCGCAGATTAAGCAGTATAGCTGCATACCATTCTTGCGCTGTAAGTCCAGGAGAGCGTTTCTCACAACATGAGAATGGCTGAAAAGAGGGACAATCTCTTGAACATTGCCAACACCTTGCACAAGCCAGTGCATTTTTTTTTACAAGGCCATGCTAGGAACATGTGTCATTTCCCCAGGTTCGGAATGGCCCCGATGTTGGGCCCATTGTCATTGACGACCTTGCTCAGTTGGAAACGGCGGAGTGGCAGCAAGCAGGATGTTTGCTGCTTCATGTACTTTAGCTACTGCTAGCCAGTGTGGTTACTCTTGCCCAGGCTGATCAGCCCATCAGGAAGGGACAACGCTTGACTTGACACATGTGATAGGAAGGAGGGGTAGTGCCAGCGACGCTGTTCTTTGCTGCTGTTGGGGACGGGACTGTGTCCATGGAGAAGGAGGTAGAGGTGGTAGATAAGTGACTGGTGTGGGAGCCAGCCCAATGTTATGGTGGGAGGAGGTCAAAGTTTAAAAGGACCTGGCCATGTTGCTGTCCCTGCCGGCAACAGCTGCTCTGGGTGTCCACCATGGAGCGCAGCTTGCCACACAGCAAGAATCTGAAGTAGTGGCCTGCGTTCTCTGCCACTTGAGAGTACAAGGCTCTACTACAATGGTACTGCAGCGACTGCACAGCCTGCAAGGTGGCCAGGTGGGGGTTCAGCTTGTAGATGAGCTAATTGCTTGTGGAGAAAAGTTTTTTATGGCCAAATATTCCATCATAGATGTCTCACAATAGGAACTGAGGACAAGGAGGAGTCTTAGGAGGAGAACAAGGGGATGATAACAAAGATACCGTATTGTGGGTATTGTGGGGATGCGGGTTGGCTGCCACAAAGAGGACAAGGAAAAGGAGGACAGATTTGTTCTGATTGGGAATGCTGGACAGTTGCATTTTCCAAAAGGATCCGATGATGGATGATTAAGGGCCAGGCTTGACACTTAATATCACGTTATCACTCGCATGTACAGTACAGACCAAAAGTTTGGACACACCTTCTCATTCAAAGAGTTTTCTTTATTTTCATGACTATGAAAATTGTAGATTCACACTGAAGGCATTAAAACTATGAATTAACACATGTGGAATTATATACATAACAAAAAAGTGTAAAACAACTGAAAATATGTCATATTCTAGGTACTTCAAAGTAGCCACCTTTTGGTTTGATTACTGCTTTGCATACTCTTGGCATTCTCTTAATGAGCTTCAAGAGGTAGTCACCTGAAATGGTTTTCACTTCACAGGTGTGCCCTGTCAGTTTTAATAAGTGGGATTTATTGCCTTATAAATGGTGTTGGGACCATCAGTTGCGTTGTGGAGAAGTCAGGTGGATACACAGCTGATAGTCCTACTGAATAGACTGTTAGAATTTGTATTATGGCAAGAAAAAAGCAGCTAAGTAACGAAAAACGAGTGGCCATCATTACTTTTCGAAATGATGGTCAGTCAGTCCGAAAAATTGGGAAAACTTTAAAAGTGTCCCCAAGTGCAGTGACAAAAACCATCAAGCGCTACAAAGAAACTGGCTCGCATGCGGACCGCCCCAGGAAAGGAAGACCAAGAGTCACCTCTGCTGCGGAGGATAAGTTCATCCGAGTCACCAGCCTCAGAAATCGTAGGTTAACAGCAGCTCAGATTAGAGACCAGGTCAATGCCACACAGAGTTCTAGCAGCAGACACATCTCTAGAACAACTGTTAAGAGGAGACTGTGTGAATCAGGCCTTCATGGTAGAATATCTGCTAGGAAACCACTGCTAAGGACAGGCAACAAGCAGAAGAGACTTGTTTGGGCTAAAGAACACAAGGAATGGACATTAGACCAGTGGAAATCTGTGCTTTGGTCTGATGAGTCCAAATTTGAGATCTTTTGTTCCAACCACCGTGTCTTTGTGCGACGCAGAAAAGGTGAACGGATGGACTCTACATGCCTGGTTCCCACCGTGAAGCATGGAGGAGGAGGTGTGATGGTGTGGGGGTGCTTTGCTGGTGACACTGTTGGGGATTTATTCAAAATTGAAGGCATACTGAACCAGCATGGCTACCACAGCGTCTTGAAGCGGCATGCTATTCCATCCGGTTTGCGTTTAGTTAGACCATCATTTATTTTTCAACAGGACAATGACCCCAAACACACCTCCAGGCTGTGTAAGGGCTATTTGACCATGAAGGAGAGTGATGGGGTGCTGCGTCAGATGACCTGGCCTCCACAGTCACCGGACCTGAACCCAATCGAGATGGCTTGGGGTGAGCTGGGCCGCAGAGTGAAGGCAAAAGGGCCAACAAGTGCTAAGCATCTCTGGGAACTCCTTCAAGACTGTTGGAAGACCATTTCAGGTGACTACCTCTTGAAGCTCATCAAGAGAATGCCAAGAGTGTGCAAAGCAGTAATCAAAGCAAAAGGTGGCTACTTTGAAGGACCTATAATATGACATATTTTCAGTTGTTTTACCCTTTTTTGTTATGTATTTAATTCCACATGTGTTAATTCATAGTTTTGATGCCTTCAGTGTGAATCTACAATTTTCATAGTCATGAAAATAAAGAAAACACTTTGAATGAGAAGGTGTGTCCAAACTTTTGGTCTGTACTGTAATTTGGTGCACTACCCGGCATACTGATCACCTATATGCTGGTTTCATTAAATTGAACACCCCCCAAAAAAAAATATTACAACCATGTGGATATAGAATAAATGGAAAAAGATGATTGAGGCCTGATACTTAACATCACTTTATCACTCACAGATCATGTGGTGCACTACCCTATGTATTGGTGTACTGATACACCTATATGCTGGTTTGATTAAATTGAACCTGCCCAAAAAATAAAATTACAACCGTGTGGAATATGGTTATACAATAAACAGAAACAGTTGATTAAGGGTCAGTCCTGACGCTTAATAACACGTTATTACTCACAGTTAATGTGGCGTATTTATCACCTATATGCTGGTTTCAAGGACGTACATAGAAATAATTGGCAAGAATCTGAATTAGGCCCCCATACCATGCCCTTGGTCCTTCTTACTACCCACCCCTTCGCACTACCTGCAGAGGTTCCAGCATGCAAAAATATTTCATCTGGCAAACTAACTGTACTCATGCTGAATGCCAACTGACCCCATTATTGTAAATGTGATTCGGCGGATGCTCAGCGTATGCAGAGTCTGACTGTAAGTCTGCACATAGTTTTACCCAATAAATTGTGCCCACTGCTGCTATTTCTTATATAATATACCATACCCCACCCCCTTCCCCATGCGATGCTGCCTGCTTCTGTTTCAACCTTTTCCTCCCCTCTCCCTTGCCAATGCTGACTTACTGCGTATGCTTCTGTAGCCAGCAGTCACAGTGGCAGGGAGCAGTCAGGGCCTGGGGCAGATCTTCATAATGCTGGATGAGGTCTGGACTGGTGATGCTGCTGGATCAGGTCAGGTCTGAAATGGTCAGTTAGGTCACAGTGCAACATGTGCTGGCAGAGGAACAGGGACAGGACAAGGTACAGGCAGATTAGGCACATGGCAGCGAACCCGAACTGCAAAGTACCCAGACTTTTTCACTGAAGTTCGCGCTCGGTCTTCGGGTGTTTTTATTATTTTCCATTATAACACGGTTATAATGGAAAATAATAGCATTCTTAAGACAGAATACTAAATAAAATGGCCATTGAGGGGTTAAAGATAATAAAAATAAAACTCCATCCATTTGATCACGCAGCCAAAGGACCTGCAAAAGGACCTGCGATAATGCCACCACAGGTCCTTCTATCTTCATTCAGCAGGACCTGCGATGACGTCACCTCGCTCACCATGTGGTGAGTGCAGTGACGTCATCGCAGGTCCTTTTGCAGGTCCTGCAGAAAGAAGAAAGAAGTGGATACCGACTGCGTGATCAAGTGGATGAGGTGAGTTTTTTTTTAATTATTTTTAACCCCTCAATGACCATTTTATTTAGCATTCAGTCTTAAGAATTCTATTATTTTCCGTTATAACCATGTTATAACGGAAAATAATAAAGTGAAGTTCGGGTCCCCATTGACTTTAAGGGGTCCAGATTCTGGGTCAAGTTTAAACCCAAACTTTGACCTGAAGTTCAGCCGAACCCTAACTTCCACGGGTTCACTCATCCCTACTTGCTAGTAAAATTAATTTTAAAACATTTTTACAAGGTGCGGACACAGAATAATAAAGGATTTAATCCAGTCACAACTGATGTTTCCCTACTGGAGTTTACTTTTTTTTCTTCTCTATTCACCCCAGACCACTATGAAACTCTCCCAAAGACCGCAGAGTCTCTATGACCAGTGGTGTAGCTGTAGAGGTTAAGAGGAAGCAGTGACATCTAGACTTGTGGGAACCACTCCACTATCTAACAAGACACCAGTATTATAAATGACACATGGTGCCATCTGTTACAGATTTAGCATTAGGGCAAAACCAACTGCTGCAGAACCTCATAATACACACCTCGCTGCTGCAGAACCTCATAATACATACCTCAGCTGCTGAAGAATATAATAATACACACCTCAGCTGCTGCTGAACCTTATAATACACACGTCGCTACTGCAGAACCTCATAATACATACCTCAGCTGCTGAAGAATATAATAATACACACCTCAGCTGCTGCTGAACCTCATAATACACACCTCAGCTGCTACAGAACCTCATAATACACACCTCAGCTGCAGAGGAACATAATACACACCTCAGCTGCAGAACATAATAATGCACACCTCAGCTGCTGCAGAACCTCATAATACACACCTCAGCTGCTGCAGAACATCATAATGGTGACAAGAGAACTATAAGTTTCATCATGACCTGGTTGTTACTGGAAATTAGAGTGCAATACATGGATGGGTAAAAGAGAAGAGAAATACAACTCCCAGCATGTCCAGGCTGTTATTATGAGATACAAGTTGACATTACAGGGAGAGGGTAAAAAAAGAGAGAACTACAACCCCCAGCATTATCAGACTGTTATTATATGGCAGGGCTGGCCAACCTGTGGCTCTCCAGCTGTTGTAAAACTACAACTCCCACCAGGCTTTGCTGTAGGCTGATACCTGTAGGCAGTCTGGGCATGCTGGGAGTTGTCGTTTTGCAACAGCTGGAGAGCCTCAGGTTGGCCATCCCTGCTATATGGCATTAGTGGACATTATAAGAGCAGACACTTACAACTCCCAGCATGTCCAGACTATTATTGTAGGGCACCAGTGAATATTACATGGAAAGGGATACAGAAGGACAGAACTACAACTCCTAATATTTCTAGGATGTTATGGGCTATCCCAGGACATCACTAACCTCCTTCAGGTACAGCACAGGTGCTTCCCCCCAGGTAGTTCATCACATTTTCCTCTACACTGCTATCAAACTGTTCTTGAACTGATCACATGATGATGACATCATTGCAGGTCCTTCACCTGCAAAGCTGCTGAACTCTGTATTCCTGCCCAGATCACATGCTGATGACATCATCACTGCTGCTTCTCCACATCCTCCTTCTCACAGCTACCCATGTAAGTTTAATTAAGGGGCGGGGTCTTTCCTACACAGCCAGGCCTCCTTCCTCACCAAAGCAGTTGAGTGGTCTGCTTCTCTTGGAGGCACACCACTGGCTCGTTTAAAGGGAGTCTTTCACCTAAAATCACCATTATAGAACACTAACATCAGGATCTCCATTACATTCCACCATGACGCACTATTACGTCGTGTGTCGGGAAGGGGTTAATCATCCATATCTGTTTATTGTATATCCACATGGTTGTAATTTAATATATTTTTTTGGGGGGATTCAATTTAATTAAAAGGAGTCTTTCACCTAAAATCACCATTATAGAACACTAACATCAGGATCTCCATTACATTCCCCATATTAGAATGCTACCTTCCATATTGCTGTCCATCACCGATTTTCGCAGAAAAACACTTATTCAATATGTTAATTAGCTTCTGAAGGTCCCCAGGCCCCTCGTTCATGCAGCCGTTGCCCAGGCCCCTCGTCACTGTTCATACAAAACCCCTCCCCTTTCACCCCTCTGGCCCGTTCTAGGTTCTTCTGATTACGTCCTCCTTCGCCTGCGTACTTCATTCCTCCTTATGGGCAGAGGCACAAGGCCGGCTATATCAGGATGTGTGGGCCGGCACGTGCGCATTAAACGCTCTTGTGCCTCTGCCGATAATGGAGAATAAAGTGCGCAGGTGCGGCGAATCTGTTGAACGGCGCTGGTGATTGATTTCTCACTAAGAGGAGGACGTAATCAGAAAAACCTAGAACGGGCCAGAGGGGTGAAAGGGGAGGGGTTTTGTATGAACAGCAACGAGGGGCCTGGGCACTGGCCGCATGAACGCCGCCACTGGGCACCTATAGAAGCTAATTAACATATTGAATAAAAGTGTTTTTCTGAGAAAATCGGTGATGGACAGCAATATGGAAGGTAGACAGCAATATGGAAGGCAGCATTCTAATATGGGGAATGTAATGGAGATCCTGATGTTAGTGTTCTATAATGGTGATTTTAGGTGAAAGACTCCTTTTAATTAAATTGACCCCCCCCCCCCAAAAAATATATTAAATTACAACCATGTGGATATACAATAAACAGAAATGGATGATTAACCCCTTTCCGACACATGACGCAATAGTACGTCAGACGGCAGGTGACTTCCCGCATTTTGACGTAGTATTACCAAGCCATTTTTGTCACCTTACATCACAAAAAGTGCAACACCAAGCGATCAAAAAGGCGTATGTCTCCCAAAATGGTATCAATAAAACCGAAACCTCATTGTGCAAAAAACGAGCTCCTACATAAGACAATCGCCCCAAAAAACAAAATATATATAGCTCTCAAAAATGCTATTATTGTGTTAAAGTGGAATAATAGGTATCGCTGCGTCCGTTACAACCAGCTCTATAAAAATATCATAAAACCTAACCCCTCAGATGAACACGGTAAAAAGATAAAAATAAAAACCGTGCCAAAAAAAGCACCTTACATCACAAAAAGGCGTATGCCCCCAAAATAGTACAAATCAAACCGTCACCTCATCCTGCAAAAAATGAGACCCTACCTAAGACAATCGCCCAAAAAAATAAAAATAAACTATGACTCTCAGACTATGGAGACACTAAAACATAATTTTTTTTGTTTCAAAAATGCCATTATTGTTTCAAACTTAAAAAAATAAGAAAAAGTATACATATTAGGTATCGCCACGTCCATAATGACCTGCTCTATCAGATAAACACTGTAAAAAAAAAAACATTAAAACTGTGCCAGAACAGCCATTTTTTTGTTACCTTGCCTCACAAAAAACGTAATATAGAGTGATTAAAAATCATACAGTTGTGTTCAAAATAATAACAGTCAGACATCACTAAGGGCTCTTTCACACCTGCGTTCTTGTCTTCCGGCATAGAGTTCCGTCGTCGGGGCTCTATGCCGGAAGAATCCTGATCAGTTTTATCCTAATGCATTCTGAATGGAGTGAAATCCGTTCAGGATGCATCAGGATGTCTTCAGTTCCGGACCGGAACGTTTTTTGGCCAGAGAAAATACCGCAGCAAAAATCCTTGGCCGCAAGGCCGGATCCGGAATTAATGCCCATTGAAAGGCATTGCCGGATCCGACGTTTAGCTTTTTCTGAATGGTTACCATGGCTGCCGGGACGCTAAAGTCCTGGCAGCCATGGTAAAGTGTAGCGGGGGAGCAGCATACTTACTGTCCGTGCGGCTCCCGGGGCGCTCCAGAGTGACGTCAGGGCGCCCCAGGCGCATGGATGACGTGATCGCATGGCACGTCATCCATGCGCATGGGGCGCTCTGACGTCACTCTGGAGCGCCCCAGGAGCCGCGCGGACTGTAAGTATACCGCTCCCCCGCTCCCCGCTCCTACTATGGCAACCAGGACTTTAATAGCGTCCTGGGTACCATAGAAACACTGAAAGCATTTTGAAGACGGATCCGTCTTCAAATGCTTTCAGTATACTTGCGTTTTTCCGGATCCGGCGTGTAATTCCGGCAAGTGGAGTACACGCCGGATCCGGACAACGCAAGTGTGAAAGAGGCCTAACCTGATCAATCACTGTTTTTGGTAGAAATTATATTTCTACGTGGTAAATAATTTGCTAGCAGGTGTAGTAGAGTCATAGAAACCCAACAGACCCAACAATCATGTATGCTGCTGATTCTCTGTAATTTAATCACTTATTGAAAGGGGCATGTTCAAAATAATAGCAGTGTGGAGTTCAATTAGCGAGGTCATTCATTCTTTGAAAAACAGGTGGCAATTATTGCCCTTATTTAAGGAAGGAAGGCAGCAAATGTTGTACATTCTGGTTACAGTGCTTTTCTTTCTGAAATTCTGAGGAAAATGGGTTGTTTCAGACATTGTTCAGAAGAACAGCATACCTTGATTAAAAAGTTGATTAGAGAGGGGACAACATATAAAAAAGTGCAGAAAATGATAGGCTGCTCAGCTAAAATGATCGCAAATGCTTTTAAATGGCAACCGAAACCTGAAAGACGTGGAAGAAGGCGAAAAACTACCATTCGAATGGATAGAAGAATAGCCAAAATGGCAAGGACTCAGCCAACAATCAGTTCCAGGAAGTTCAAAGAAGGTCTAAAGTTACCTGTGAGTACTGTTACAATTAGAAGATTTATATTTGAAGCCAAGCTATCTGCAAGAAGCCGCCGCAAAGTCCCACTGTTGAAAAAAAGACATGTACTGAAGAGGTTACAATTTGCCAAAGAACATATTGACTGGCCTAAAGAGACAGTTTGTCAGACGACCCCCAAACACTGAATTCAAGCCACAGTACATTGTGATATGGGGATTTTTCTGATACTAAGGTGTTGGGCCTATTTATCGCATACCAGGGATCATGGATCAGTTTGAATACATCAGAATACTTGAAGAGGTCATGCTGCCTTATGCTGAAGAGGAAATTACCTTAAAATAGGTGTTCCAACAGAACAATGACCCCAAACACTCCAGTAAACGTGCAACATCTTGGTTCTAGACCAACAAGATTGACGTTATGGAGTGGCCAGCCCAATCCCCGGATCTTAATCCAATAGAAAACTTGGGGGGTGACATCAAAAATGCAGTTTCTGAAGCAAAACCAAGAAATAGAGAAGAACTGTGGAATGTAATCCAATCATCCTGGGCCAGAATACCTGTTCACAGGGGCCAGAAGTTATTTGACTCCATGCAACACAGATGTACAGCAGTTCTCAGAAACAGCGGTCATACAACTAAATATTAGTTAAATGATTCAAAGGAAAGCAAAATCTTTAAACATTTTTCAGTTTATATAGTGAATGTTTCAGTTTGTAAAGACAAACACTGCTATTTTTTTGAACAGTCTAATATTCACTTTTCTTCAATTTTCTTTAGAGGAACAATACAAATTTTATATATTTTTCATGTTTTCTTCATGTTTTGATTTGGAATAGAATGTGTAGTGTTCCTAATGCATTTGTGTGTATGGAAATAAAAGCTATTGGAAGGATTTTGAGCTTTATTAACTTTTAAAAACACTGCTATTATTTTGAACACAACTGTATGTACCCTAAAATAGCGCGCCCTTACATCAATTTACGACCACATGTGGGGTGTTTCTGTAAACCGCAGACTCAGGGTAATAAAATAGAATTTTGTATGGCTGTTAAGTCTTGATGTGTTAAAGAATAAAATGGATTAGAAATTTCATCTCCATTTTCCTTTAATTCTTGTGGAAAGCCTAAAGGGTTAACAAAGTTAGTAAAATCAGTTTTGAATAACTTGAGGGGTGTAGTTTCTGCAATGGGTTCATTTATGGGGGGTTTCTACTATATAGGCCCCACTTCAGACCTGAACCTAAAAAAGTGGGTTTTGGAAATTTTCTTAAAAATTTTAAGAATTGCTTCTAAAATTGTAAGCCTTCTAATGTCCTAAAAAAATAAAATGACATTTACAAAATGATGCCAACATAAAGTAGACATATGGGGAATGTTAAATAATAAATATTTTATGAGGTATCACTTTCTGATTTAAAAGAAGAGAAATTAAAATTTGAAAATTGCGAATTGTAAAAACATTAGAGCAATATTTGTATTTTTTTTTATAAATAAAGGTGAAATATATTGACTCAAATTTATGACTCTCCTGAAGTACAATGTGCCATGAGAAAACAGTTTTAGAATGGCTTGGATAAGTAAAAGTCTTCAAAAGTTATTACCACATAGAGTGACACGTCAGATTTGCAAAAAATGTCCTGGGCAGGAGGGTGAAAACTGGCCCGGGGTAGAAAGGGTTAAGGGCCAGGCCTGATTCTTAATATCATGTTGTTAGGACTCACAGGTATGGGTTTTCAAACTTTAAGGGGTTGTCTAGGATATGCCCATAATGTCTGATAGGTGCGGGTCCCACCTCTGGGATCCGCACCTATCTTTACAACGGAGCCGGCCTTGGAGGGTGCACCACGCATGTGCGGACATCCTCCATTAATTCCTACCAAAGTGCCGAAAATAGCCAAGCTGCGACCTTGTTTTTGAAATGAATGGGAAGCGCACCGTGCAAGTGCAGCCATGGTTCCATTTATTTCTATGGGACTAATGGATATAGCCAAGCCAGTGCTCGGCTATTTTCAAGACTCCAATTTTAAAGAGGCGGCTGCTTCCCTCCTATTATAGCTGCTATTTAGTTTGTTTGTTTGTCTCACTATTCTGACTCTTTATGACTAAGGGTGCAAAGAGGATGCTTCTGAAACGCCACACATAGATGAACACTGTCCTGTCTGTATCCCTCTGTATGTGGCTGATTGACAGAAGATGACAGAAGAAATATTGAATGTTTTTTACCATACCCAGAGACTGGACCTTTTCACTTATCTGCACACTCCTTGCATTGGGTTCAAGTGTGAAGCTGGCTGCTGAAACAGTTGTTTCCATCCTAAAGATAGGTGCGGGTCCTAGAGGGGTAAATTGATTACACACAGAATGATCTTTTTCAAATGTTTATTTATTTTAATTATGTTGATTGTGGCTTTCAGCTAATGAAAACCCAAAAGTCAGTATCTAAATTTGAATATTATGAAAAGGTTCAATATTGTAGACTCATTGTGTCACACTCTAATCAGCTACTCAAGACAAAACATTTGCAACGTTTCCTAAGCTGTTAAATGGTCCATCAGTCTGGTTCAGTAGTCTACACAATCATGGGGAAGACTGCTGACTTTACAGTTGTCCAGAAGACAGTCACAATGAGCCACAAAAGGTCATTGCCAAGGAATTAATGGAAAGTTGAGTAGAAGGAAAAAGTGTGGTAGAAAAAGGTGCACAAGCAACAGGGATAACTGCAGCCTTGAAAGTACAGGGAGTGCAGAATTATTAGGCAAATGAGTATTTTGACCACATCATCCTCTTTATGCATGTTGTCTTACTCCAAGCTGTATAGGCTCGAAAGCCTACTACCAATTAAGCATATTAGGTGATGTGCATCTCTGTAATGAGAAGGGGTGTGGTCTAATGACATCAACACCCTATATCAGGTGTGCATAATTATTAGGCAACTTCCTGGGTCAAAAAGAAGGACTTGACAGGCACAGAAAAGTCAAAAATAGTGAGATATCTTGCAGAGGGATGCAGCACTCTTAAAATTGCAAAGCTTCTGAAGCGTGATCATCGAACAATCAAGCGTTTCATTCAAAATAGTCAACAGGGTCGCAAGAAGCGTGCGGAAAAACCAAGGCGCAAAATAACTGCCCATGAACTGAGAAAAGTCAAGCGTGCAGCTGCCAAGATGCCACTTGCCACCAGTTTGGCCATATTTCAGAGCTGCAACATCACTGGAGTGCCCAAAAGCACAAGGTGTGCAATACTCGGAGACATGGCCAAGGTAAGAAAGGCTGAAAGACGACCACCACTGAACAAGACACACAAGCTGAAACGTCAAGACTGGGCCAAGAAATATCTCAAGACTGATTTTTCTAAGGTTTTATGGACTGATGAAATGAGAGTGAGTCTTGATGGGCCAGATGGATGGGCCCGTGGCTGGATTGGTAAAGGGCAGAGAGCTCCAGTCCGACTCAGACGCCAGCAAGGTGGAGGTGGAGTACTGGTTTGGGCTGGTATCATCAAAGATGAGCTTGTGGGGCCTTTTCGGGTTGAGGATGGAGTCAAGCTCAACTCCCAGTCCTACTGCCAGTTTCTGGAAGACACCTTCTTCAAGCAGTGGTACAGGAAGAAGTCTGCATCCTTCAAGAAAAACATGATTTTCATGCAGGACAATGCTCCATCACACGCGTCCAAGTACTCCACAGCGTGGCTGGCAAGAAAGGGTATAAAAGAAGAAAATCGAATGACATGGCCTCCTTGTTCACCTGATCTGAACCCCATTGAGAACCTGTGGTCCATCATCAAATGTGAGATTTACAAGGAGGGAAAACAGTACACCTCTCTGAACAGTGTCTGTGGGGGTTTGGTTGCTGCTGCACGCAATGTTGATGGTGAACAGATCAAAACACTGACAGAATCCATGAATGGCAGGCTTTTGAGTGTCCTTGCAAAGAAAGGTGGCTATATTGGTCACTGATTTGTTTTTGTTTTGTTTTTGAATGTCAGAAATGTATATTTGTGAATGTTGAGATGTTATATTGGTTTCACTGGTAAAAATAAATAATTAAAATGGGTATATATTTGTTTTTTGTTAAGTTGCCTAATAATTATGCACAGTAATAGTCACCTGCACACACAGATATCCCCCTAAAATAGCTAAAACTAAAAACAAACTAAAAACTACTTCCAAAAATATTCAGCTTTGATATTAATGAGTTTTTTGGGTTCATTGAGAACATGGTTGTTGTTCAATAATAAAATTAATCCTCAAAAATACAACTTGCCTAATAATTCTGCACTCCCTGTATTGTCAAAAAGAGGCGTATCCAGGACCTGGGCTACAACTGTAACATTCCTTGTATCAAGCCACTTACCTTGGCTAAGTAGAAAAAGGACTAGACTGTTGCTTAGGCCGAATGCACACGGCCGTGTTCCGCAGCCGAGAGCGGTCCGTGGTATGCTGGGCTGGGTTCCTGTTCAGAGCAGGAGCGCACGGCATCATTGGTTGCTATGATGCCATGCGCTTCATGTCGCTGCTGCTGTACAGTAATACACTCTTGTGCATTCGGGGCTTAGTGGTCCAAAGTCCTGTTGTCTGATTAAAGTAAATTTTGCTCTTCATTTGGAAATCAAGGTCCCTGAGTCTGGAAAAAGAGAGGAGAGGCACACAATCCAAGTTGCTTCAGGTCCAGCAAGAGGTTTCCACAGTGATGGCTTGGGGAGCCATGTCATCTGCTGGTGTTGGTCCACTGTGTTATATAAAATCCAAAGTCAGCGCAGCCGAAATTTTGGAGCACTTCATGCTTCCCTCTGCTGACAAGCTTTATGGAGATACTTATTTCATTTTCCAGCAGGCCATGGCACCTGCCCACACTGCCAAAAGTACCAATACCTGGTTTTATAACCAAGTATTTGGGCAATAATAATGAGCCTTGCCAACCCTGGTATCACTGTGCTTGATTGGCCAGCAAACTCGCCTGACCTAAAGCACATAGACAATGTATGAGGTATTGTCAAGAGGAAGATGAGACACCAGACCCAACAATGTAGACAAGCTGAAAGCCACTATCAAAGCAACCTGGGCTTCCTCAACAGTGCCACAGGCTGATCGCCTCCATGCCATGCCACATTGATGCAGTAATTCATGCAAAAGGATCCCCGACCAAATATTGATTGAATATACTGGACATACTTTTCTGTAGACCAACATTAGTGCATTAAAAATCATTTTTTAATTGGTCTTAAATAATATCCTAATTTTCTGAGATACTGACTTTTCGGTCTTCATTAGCTGTAAACCATAGTCATCACAATTAAAAGAAGTAAACACTTGAAGTAGATCACTATGTGTGTAAAGAATCTATAGAATATATCAGTTTCACTTTTTTAATTGAATTACTGAAATACATTAACTTTTTGATGATATTCTAATCTATTGAGACGCACCTATAAGCCAAAAGATCACTGTGGAATTCACATTATAGAAGACCCACAACTATAGTAGAGCACAAACCATAACAATAGAGGAAGAAAAACTAGAATAGATGTACAAATTTAATTGTACCCCCCATCCTTTTTGGACTCCTTAATTGCGTTCTCTGACAAGCACCTTGTGACACTCATGGGGAGTGTCCGTAGCATCAGGTCACATCCTCTGCTTCCTCTCCCTGCTCGAATATCACAAATCCAAGCCTGCTTGAATACCTGCAAGAAAACCCCAATAGGGAACCAATGCAGCAGAAAATGTCACTTGACCATGATGGAGTTCAGGAAAATGGGGCATTACAGATAAACAATTACTATTAGTAAGTGATAACATGTTGTTGCCTGTCAGTTGATGCTTAAAGGGAGTCTGTCACCAAAATTGGACGTTACTCACTGCTTACATGGCGCTCTAGCACAACTACCCATGATTCCAATGGTACGTTTGTTCTTTTGTTGTGACTTTCACCAGCTGAAAAAACGCAGTTTAATCTATATGAAGATGAGGGCTCGCAAGTGCATAGGTGGCGTAGGTGCCCAAGCCGCTTTGCCTTTTTTCACATTACTCCTCCCCATCCTTTTGCTTGTCCTGCCCTGTAAGTCCGTTGCGTCATCCCTAGTACCGGCCGAGATTCCACGCGTGTGCACTAGCCCCTGGTTTCGCGCCGGCGCATGCGCACTAGATGTATAAATGCTGTTGCTCACAATGGGCATCACAGTGCTCATGCCCGGGCCGGTGGTGAACGGCGCACGCGCGGGATCTTGGCCGGTAATGGGGGGGACGCTACAGACGTACAGGGCGGGACAAGCAAGAGGCTGGGGAGGAGTAATGTAAAAAGTGAAAGTCACAAGAAAAGAGCAAAGGTACAATTGGAATCATGGGTAGCTGTGCTAGAGCGCCATGTAAGCAGCGTGTAACGTCCAATTTTGGTGACAGACGTCCTTTAAAATTGCAAAACTGGAATACCCCTTTAACAACAGGATACTACACTAGTCTGGAATGAGGTATTTTGCTGGAACATTTATTCACCTTCCACCCTCCTCCCATGAAATTAACAGCTGGGTCTTACTCGTATTAGATAAAAGTTGGTGGATCCCTATGATTTCAGCAGATTACATTAACACGCCCAAGCCTTTAATATGGCAAGAGTTAAGCCGCTGTGTCTGGTAGTAACTTGTATCCTTCTCCTCTACAAAATAAACATGCACACTTTGCAAAGTCCTGTGGCATTTGGGGAGATGTCTGTCAGAAGGAAGCTAAAGCATAAGACCCATTTTATACAGCAGAGAATCCCTGTTACATGCAGGGGGCGGACTGGCCATAGACCCTATAGATAAATATCCTGGTGGGCCAATGCCTGGGGGCCTCCTGAACCCTCATTGGGTATATAACAATCTCACAAGACCAGAGTTAATTAATGATGAGAGCATCAGGTATCGATGTCCCCAGCTGGGTACCACAGTTGTCCTCCTCAATTCAACTGTATCACTATTATCATGATGGTTATACAGCTAAATACAATGGTGGGAACATGCTGTATGGCTTCCTGCCCTGCTGTCCACCCTCATAGGAAACAGAACACTAGGCTTGAAGCCTCTGAGGCAGTGTACAGATGATACAGGGACGCAGGCATCTAAGGCCTTAGGCTGGAAGAGGCCTGTGGCCTGCACTGCAGGTAGTATGGCTGGTCGTGACTACTTGAGTTGCCCCACTTTCTATCAATTTGGTTGGTCCACTTTAAGTTGCCAGTCTGCCCCCTGGCCATGCAATGCCCCATCATACCCTCTATGAAAAGCAGATGGCTAGGACACTGCTAGTAAGAATTAAAGGGGTTCTCCAAGATTGGTACCCCTTTTGATACTGCCAGGCAGGGTTTAGGGATTGAAAACAATACTCAACTGTCACCAGCACTTTGGATCCATTACGAAGCTCTTTTCTCCTCATCTTCTAGTCTCTGCACAAAAATGTGATGTAACGTCTACACAAATGTCAGTGCTACCAGCCAATCAGTGGTCTCAGTGGTGACATGTGGAGGTGTAGCATGTGACGGCTGTCACCACTGAGGCTATTGACTGGCTGGTAGCGGTGGTGTACATGTGGAAGGCATCTCACATTTCCTGTCCAGAAGGGAACAGAAGTTGAGGAGAAGGGCGCATCTGTACCATGGCAATATTAAAGTTCTGAGACAGACAGACAACTGAGTTCTTGGTCTCAAATTATCCCTTTACAGCTCATAAGACTTGTTCTCCATGTGAGGTCAGTATCTTTGTAGAGGGTAGCTTCCACAACCTGTCTGGCAAAAATTGAGAAGTAACTGTGCCCTTAAAAGGGTTATACAATAATACAAATACCTCCCACAATGCCCAGACCCCCTCCTAGAGACCGCTGCATCTCCCCATCTAGCGGATCAAAACATCTGGGAAATGGGTGCCAGGGACCGGATAAGGGTTGTCTATAGGAGGGGCCCTGGCATTGTGGGAGGTATTTGTACTATTGGATAACCCCTTTAACAGAAATCTGGACAAAATGACTAACAAATCTAAAAAAGGCAAATCTCGAAGTCGTCTTTTTGCTGAGTTTATCTTGTTATGTAAGAGTTTATTTCGGAAAGGCAAAGTCTGGAGATGCTAGGGGTATTTCCCTTCCTTCTGTGGGCGGTGGAGAATACAGCTCAAGTTCACACATTGCAGAGTTTCGATAATAACCTTGACACCTTGGTAAAAGTGTTGATGTGTTAAGGCTTTGTGTGGGAGTGTATGAAGTGTTCACTTAAATTGTGCCTATAGCTCTAGACTTTTATATCAGCGCAAATGTCTGTTGAGTATTCTATCTATCTATCTATTTGTCTGTCTGTCTGTCTTAGAACTTGAAAAACTATTATGGGATTTAGGCAGTTTAGACTATTCAAGTAGCCTATATCACTTTTTAGTGGCATCCAAATTTGTTTCTTAATAATAACATAGATGATAGATGTAGAAGAAAGAACATAATGCGATTGAGCTGAGAGTAACAAAGTTTAAACTAAACTACTAGTGGTGCTTGGTCAATGATTACACAACCAAGGTGGTGCACCCATTATTTTGGGTTCTGCAGCAGGGTACAATATATTTTAAGGCAGGGTCACATTTATACTACGTAGTGTCTTCCCTTTGCTTTGATACAGGCTGCTCTCTGGCATTGTAACAGTCATACAGATGCTGGATGTTCTCCTGTGCTATGTAATTTCAAGCTTTTTCAACTTGGACCGATGCTCAGATAAACTGGTTGTTGGCTGCTGTGCATGAGAGATCCATTGCCCCATCCAGTCCCAGATATTCTCCATGGGGAGAGATCTGGTGATCGAGCTGGCCAGCAGTACTGCTGGATACCCTGAAGAGCATGCTGTGTATAGTTGGCAGTGTGTAGGCAGACATTATCTGCATTATGTACTGTATTTTTTGCTCTATAAAATGCACCTAACTATAAGATGCACCTAGTATTTACAGGAAGAAAATTAGAAAAAAATAGATTTAATCAGACCTCAAATCACAACCCCAATCTTCATCAGACCCTGGAATCAGACTCCCAGTCCTCATCAGGCCTTAAATCAGACCCACAAATCGGACCTCAAATGTTCATCGGACCCCCAATACTCATCAGACCTCAGATCAGACCCCCAAATCAGACCTCAAATGTTCACCAGAACCCCAATGCTCATCAGACCTCAGATCAGACCCCCATCAGATCCCCAAATCAGATACCATTCATTTCTAGACCTCAGATCAGACCCCCAACATATATAAAATTAATAAATGAACTTACTTCTCCTGCTCCACTCAGCAGATCCAGCAGCTCTTTCTGCACTCACTGCTCCCTGGTCTTCTACAGGCACCTTCATGCACTATGACCTGTCCTTACAGTACAAGGTTATAGTGCATACACTACGTTCTGAGGTTGTACGCAGTCAGGACAGTGCAGCGTGGCACCCAGAGAAGACCAGGAAGCGGTGAGTACAGCCAGCACCAGGAACACTATATTCGCTGGTCTCCATCTTACTGTATACTAGTAAGCACTTCCATAATGTAAGTGCTCACTAGTATTTGCTCCATAAGACACACTGCCGTTTTCCCCCCACTTTTAGAGGGAAAAGTACATCTAATTGAACGAAAAAGTTTATCTTACTACTAGGGGTTTTATTTCCGCTCTGTATTAAAGTTGGGCAAGTAGTATAGGTGATATATTTGTGAGATTGGCCGTAAAATGAGAAATCAAATCTGGGTCAATGTTATCGGACAAACAGATCCTTCATGTATTTGAGGTAACTTGGGGAAAGCGTTGAAATAAACGTAATTAAATTTGCATATCAATTCGGGAGTCTGGTCAGAGTATAATTTACCAGCTGCCGGTGGCACTTATAAGTAATCCAGTAATCTTGAGATGTGCCCTACAAGCACACATCCCCACCTGATTATCAGCATTCACATTCATATGCTGCTAAGTGTTTGGCACATGCCTGCCTCCTAGGTCGAGTGTCTTGGCTGGGAACTTTTGGCATGCCTTGCCCGTTCTTAGATACATTTTCTCGCTCTACCTCATTTCCTAAAGGAGTTGACAAGAACATCTTGATGCCAAATTTTAATTAGACTGCTTTCCTGGGACTAACGAAAATGTTCGCCTATTTATTGGCACTTGCTAAATACATATTAATGACACATCTAGTGCCTAGTGGCGGGTCTCCTTACTGTAATCTACTAATTGCTTTATACCCAAATGCCCACATTCTCATAATACTGTACATAAATGAAAACTTCAAGGGATCAAGCAGCCGGTTTTTATCTTTTCCAAAAATATTTTTTTTATAGTTATTGATAAGTTTAGGAATTGAACCAAATTAGGTTTAAAATTTAGCTTTTAGCATTTGGTATGATCAATTTGGAAATTCCTTAAATGATACGTTTGCAATCTCCTGATCTTGACATGTACAGTACAACCTCTCCTTATCAAGAGATTGATAACATTTGCTCCCCGGCGAAAGCTCTAGATTTGAAGTAATGAGAGTGTCTTTGCTATATGATCGAGAGACCGGTCTAGAAACCCCATTATCCTATATGTATTAGGGATCCTGAGTTAATATAGGGGGTTCCCTGTTCAGGATCCTCATCTCTTGGCCTGATTAGAGAGCAGTTACAAAGAACATCTCTCGCTCTGGGGGACCAGCCCTGCCATGTATAACAAAGACAACCCAGTGAATGGGCATGGTGTAATGTCCAGTGTGCAGCAAGGAGATTGTGTGCACTAAATGAGCACTTCTCTCCCTTTGTTCTAGAGATGGGGGGTCTCATGCTCAGACCCCTAGAAATATAAACTTTTGTTATTTCCCTATGATATATCAAAAGTTTACTGAAAGTACAGTAACACTTTAAGGTGTCTATACAACTTCAATAGCTGGTAGCAAAGAGCTTGTTCGGCCAACAGCTTCAGTATTTTTACTGGCTCCTCCATTGACATGCATGCTCAGTTGTTCTTAATGGGTACAGGCAGGGCTGCACCGCCAATTAGGCGAGGTTATCATCTAAGGTGGTGTGTGATCCCGCAGTCAAGTAGGGTGGCAGCAGAGCAGTGGGAAATGAGCGCTTCCATTGTGGAAGCGCTAATCTCTCTATATTCAACTGTAGAGCGACGTCTCCCTTACCAGTTCCCACTGATAGACTTCATATTGCACCACCTGAGCCAGGCAGCATACAGCATGGGACACAGGCCGGAAGAGGCCTGCATTGCATCGCTGACAGCCACATTGAGGTAAGTATTTTAGTTTTTTTGTTTTTCATTTGGCACCATGCTGTTAGGCTACTATAGGGGAGGGGGGGAGGAGCACTACAGGGGCATCTAATAGGGGCACTGAATAGGGGCATTACTGGCACACATTATGGGTTGCACACAGAAGGGGAACACGTTATAGGGGCTATATAGGGACATTGACTCTACTGGGGACACGAAGAGGATGAGGCATTTTTTGTACTGCCCCACACTATAAGGGGTCTTTTTTTTTATTTGCACACATTTAATGGGACATTTTTGTACTGTTTTGTTATAAGTGGGCTGTAACGGGGTGCCGAAGGCGCACTCGGTCTCCCATCAGCCGCAGACCTGCAGCTTAGCTTCGGGAGCGAGGATCTGTGTTTGACCTCGTTCCCAGGGCGGCTTTGCTAGCTGGGAGACTCCCTGCTCCTAGGTCTGCCTTGAGCGCTGAGCTGATCACTCGGTGCTTGACTGGTCGGTCTGTCGGTCATGTGACGCTGGACACGTCAAATGACCCTCACTCCCCACTATAAATACAGGCAGCCTGAGGGCCACAGGTTGCATGTTAATTTCTAGGTTCCTGGCTATTTGTTGGACTACTGAATACTCACCTGATCCTGTTCCCTGACGATCCTTTGCCTGCTCCTCCTGTACTGCGCATCCGTCCTGGTATTGTGACCTCGGCTCCCACCTGACTACTCTTTGCGGACTCCTCTGGTACTTCTCTACTCTCCTGGTATTTGACCCTGACTTCTCCTGACCATTCTTTGCTTAACCCTTTGTACTGCGTAGCTCTCTTGGTTCTGACCCAGTCCGTTCACGTTCCGTATTTTGTCTTGTCTGTCTTCCCTGCACATATCCTAAGTAAGGGACTGTCATCCAGTTGTCCCTTGTCATCAGGACTCGTGAGGCAAGTAGGCAGGGCCAGAGGTGAGGGTGGAGCGCAGTGGTCACTATCCTTCCCCCTGTGTGTGTGTGTGGACGTGACCGTTACATGGGCATTTTCTGTACCAGCACACACTATAAGGGGGCATTTTGCTGGCACAGTATCAATTTAGCATAATTTTTTGGGGGGGATATTATGTTTGCGAAACTATTAGTGTCAGGGACACTATTTGCTAGGCACAGTTATTGTTTAGGATAGTGCTTTCCTATAATTATTGAAGGGGACACTATCTGTGTGGTACTAGTATTATCAGGGGGGCTGTTTCTGCAGTATAGCATGGGGGAGTTTGTCAAACTCTGCAGAGACAAGAGATGGCTGAAAGAAATCATCATGGTGGTCTGGTTCGAAAGGAGAATATGAGGAAAGAGAAAATCTACATCAGAAGAGACAACACAGGATGTAAGAGGTATGGGGTGCTGTATTACCCTGTATGTTTTGTAGAGCTGTATGTCAGTTAGGAGGAAAGAGGTTAAGTTGAGAATTTGGCATAGGGGTGCTGTGCTGTTCAATTTTTGCCTCAGGCTGCAGAAAGGCTAGATGCACCCCTGGGTACAGGGGAATATGCTGCTGCCAGGCACCTCTATCTCCCGTGAGGACTAATGTTCTGTCATGTTGAAATCTGATCTGGCCTGAGTTGGCACACATATTATGTTGTGACCTTTCATAGGTATAACATTTATATCTAAATATCATAAATATAGTGGATTTGTTTATATATAAGAGGCCATATTGTAATATATTCACCATTTTTGTATGTATTTTTAAAGTTGGCCGAAATAGGTTCATGGAAAGGACACTGTTCATAAGGTTTCTTCTATATAGATGTACCAGTCTTAGAAGAGTCATTCTTGTCTCCTTGTAGATTTATGACTAAGATAAGGATATTCTCTAGACGTATCTGGTACTAATTACCCCTACAGTTGATGTCTATTGGTGAAGCAGAAAATCTGTGGTGTCTGTATACACTTTTTTTTAGTATAAGATAATCAATATGCATTGTTTTATATTGTTAAATATTATTAAGGACGTCAATGTATCTATTATCTTATATATTTCTAACTAGGAACGCATGTACTCCTAAAA
This sequence comes from Bufo gargarizans, assembly GCF_014858855.1. Lineage (NCBI taxonomy): Eukaryota > Metazoa > Chordata > Amphibia > Anura > Bufonidae > Bufo > Bufo gargarizans. The sequence goes on from NC_058081.1 coordinate 679,650,004, forward strand.
TATGATGAAAAGACTTTATTCTTATCAATACCATAAATTTGATAGTTTGGGAGATGTCTAAACTGGTACCAAAATGTCTATGCTTTAATTTGTACATGTGTCAAAGTTAATTCCTGTAGCTCTGATTTATGATTCCATATGTTATGTGTATGGAATGTAAGATGAAATCAGACCTGGACATTTAACCCTTACTAGTAATGATGCTAATAGCTTATGCAATATTGCCACCTAGGTAAAAAAAATAAGTAGCATTACACCAACAGAAGAAATGCATTCTGGCTGATACAGTGACATCACAGTCATTATCATAGGTACATGCCTAACCGACAATGATTAGAAAACTCCAAGTTGGGAAGGTGTGTCTAACTGATAAGTTTTTGATAAATAAACCATACACAAGAAAGAAGAAAGGAGAGACCCCAGGAGAAAAATCCCAATGATCAGAATGGACTTTAGAGCTGACTTCCCTTAGACTCTGCATATCATCTGCATTCTCGGGTAACGTATACCTTTATTATATATAGTATTGATTGAATTAATTGGCCTGATATTTAGTAACTCCCCGCTTTAGTGAGGATGTATAATGTTAAAAGTGCTACATTAATATTATCATTATTCAGTAAATATGCATATTACTGAATAAAAGATCTAATATTGATATCGGAGAAACTCTCTGATTGGAATATTCACATTTCCATAGTCAATATCAGGCCTGATAATTTATAAGTTGTATTGCAATACTACCCAATGTAACGGACCGTTTCAGCAGACAAGGGGTTAAAATCCGTTTAGGCGATATGCCCCTTTCCGAGAGACAGGCACAGCTACTGCAGAACACCAACCTCCCGAACTGGATACAAAATAGCACTCCTAACTGGAACCTCGCAAATAGCTGTCAGTCAGACGAACAGGAAAAGCGTACAGTCAGCTTACACTCCTGGCAATCAGTCTCTAACAGCATACAGGGAATCCCCCCAATAACGAGACAAGGCTCCGTCTTGAGGGTCAGCAGTGATCTGACTGTACTTCAAGTACAGCCTCTTTTATTGATAAAAAACAAACATAGTACTGCCCACAGGGTTTTGAAATCCAACCAATCAGTAATTCACAACACACACAATGTAAATACAGCAACCAATCGTTCCCACCCCCTAGGGGACCAGAAGGGAGACTGCGACACAGAACAGATACAACATATCCCCACAATGCATCATGGTTTCCTCCTCTCTGTCCCGGAGACGACCGAAGACAATCCAATTATCTCTCAGGACAAAAGGGAGATCGCCAATACACATGTGGAGACAACAAGACAGACATCACCATTTAAACACACAATGGGACAATAGAAACACACCCACACAAAATCCTCCCCTCTGCCGATGATGATTATTTGAACACGAGGGCGAATATAATTATCAAAGGCAGAGAAATACAGTTTTATAAAACATATCACAGGAACCCCAAAACATGCAATAACCCCATAACCAATATATCCTCGGAACCGGGGGATCTGGGTGAACCACATGTCCAAAATTCACCCACATCCGTTTAGTAGTTTGGAAGATACAGTTACACTGAAAATATACAAGTTATACCGAAAATAGTCACTAATAAATGTGTCCCCTGTTTGGTAGTTTCAAACTACTGAATGATGTCTCTGTGCACCAAATACAGGCAAGATAGCACCGTGTTGAAAAGTCAGAACAGTGTCTGTGAGCTAAAATGGCCGCTATCTATTGTTCTTACCATGTGCTTCATCCAAGCAAGTAAGGCAAATGATGCAATCCAGGGACAGAGGGCTCAGTCCCAAGTGTCTTAAGACCCAATAACTTAAGGGACCATAATCCCAGGGCAGGAGGCTGGTAAACAGCCCCCTCCAAAACACAGTGGCGAGGTTGGTTTCGCCACACCCAATATCCGAGATTGGTCATAGTTTGAGCAGAGCAAGGGTTCTTATCTATCCTAATCACTATTGAGTTTACTGTGTCAATGGAGAGTATATCTCATAATTGTGGTCGAGACGGTTGTATTAAATTTTATATTTTTGCAAAGACGCTTGTACCATGGTTTACTGATTGCACAATATAATTAAATTAACGACAAACTCTTTTTTGTTTTATATGTCCACCTCTAGGATCAATTCCCTTTGAACATTTTCCCTTTGATCCTTTCTTTTATATAAAGCATTTGCTTTATATCCCTGACATAAATTGGAGGTCCCACCAAGATCAAGTTAATTAATTAATTATTTGTGCAAATAGTTAACGTTCCATAATTTTCTTGGCTAACCAGATTGTTCATATATCTGTGTACTTATTAGTAGGTAAAATGAGCGCAGCCAGTAGTGAAGCGGCTTCTGGTGAAGCTACAGGAGGTAATTAGTGTTGATCAAGCACCAAAGTGCTTGGGTGTTCGGGTGCTCGGGTCGAACACCACAGGAGCACAATGGGAGAATCCGAGTATTAAACCAGGCACCCCCTGCTCTGAAGAGGGGACGGTGTCTAGTTTATAGTAAAAGGTCATAAATTTATAGAAACACCACCGAAATGGTTCGGGAACAGCATGCGAACCTGGGAACGATGTTGTCCGAGTAGTACGCCACTTTTACAGACTGACAATAATATGCACCAAACCGAAGATAAAATCGATTTTAGAGGAAAAATTGTTAGGAAACATTCTTTCCTGTATAAAAAGTGCAAGTGCTGCCAAAAGTTACAAGGAAGAGTCACTCCGAAACAACCTGTATATCACATAATGAAGGGCCTCATTCACATTGTGGTACAGTTGTTCAGGTAGTGGAACTCCTACACTCATAAAGCCTATGCACTAAGTGAAAGGGCTTCCAAAAATTACAAGGAACTGGCACTCCAATGCACCCTTTATTACACATAAAGGAGGGCATCACATACCATTAGAAAATTATGATTGATGGCCTGCTGGCGACCCTCTAAAACATTACGGGTGAGCGCCTGCTGCTGAGCTGACCATCTAAAACATTAGGGGTGAGGGTCTGCTGCAGAGCCGAATCTCTAAAACATTAGGGGCGAGTGCCTGCTGCTGATCTTAGCATCAAAAAAATTATGCGCGAGTGTCTGCTGCTGAGCTGACCATTGAAAAAATTATGGGCAAGTGCCTGCTGCTTAGTTAACCATTGAAAAAATTATGGAGAGGGCCTGCTGGTGAGCTGACCCTGTAAAACATTATGGTTAAAGGCCTGCTGGTGAGCTGACCCTCAAAAACATTATATGCGAGGGCCTGCAGGTGAGCTGACCCTCTAAAAGATTGTAGGTGAGGGCCTGCTGGTGAGCTGACCCTGTAAAACATTATGGTTGAGGGCCTGCTGGTGAGCTGACCCTCAAAAACATTATATGTGAGGGCCTGCTGGTGAGCTGACCCTCTAAAAGGTTGAAGGTGAGGGTCTGCTGGTGAGCTGACCCTCTGAAACATTACATGTGAGGGCCTGCAGGTGAGCTGGCCCTCTAAAAGATTGTAGGTGAGGGCCTGCTGGTGAGCTGACCCTCTATAACATTAGGAGCGAGGGCAGACTAATAAGCATGTTGCTATAATGGAAGAGGAGGGGGAGGGGGACGAGAAAAGGAAGATTGAACCATATACCCTTTTTTGTGGTGGAAGGGGTGCATGAGAATACAGTGTTTTCAGTACATTATAAAAAACACATTTAAAGTGCCTTTATGTTCAGCCACTTTCCTCTGGTGGAGAAGAAAAGTAAGGGGCAATCCAGGCCTTGTTCATTTTTATAAGAGTCAACCTGTCAGCATTTTCAGTTGACAGACGGATGTGGTTATCAGTTATTATGCCCCCCAGCAGCACTAAATACCCGCTCTGACAAAACGCTGGTGGCAGGGCAGGCCAGCACCTTCAAGGCATAGAGCGCCAGTTCGTGCCACGTGTCCAGCTTGGATACTCAGTAGTTGTAAGACACAGATGGATCACTGAGGACGCTGACATGGTCTGCTACATACTCCTTCACCATCTTCCAAAATTTTTCTCTCCTTGTGACACTAGGCCACGCTTCAGGGTGAGGGTGCTGGCGGGGTGTCATGAAACTATCCTAGGCTTTGGAGAGTGTTGCCTTTGTTGGAACTGCTGTGTGTTCCCCTCATCTCCCCTCCTCGTTTGCCCAAGGAACTACATACTCTGCCGCCAGCGTTGTCAGCTGAAAATTTTTGGAGCAATTTTTCCAGAAGGACCTTCTGGTATTGCACCATTTTGCTCATCCTCTCCACCACATGAATGAGAGATGAGAAGTTCTCTTTGTAGCGGGGGTCGAGAAGGGTGAACAACCAGTAATCGGTGTTGTTCAAAATGCATAAAACGCGTGGGTCACGGGAAAGGCAGCCTAACATAAAGTCAGCCATGTGTGCCAGAGTCCCAACAGGCAAGACTTTGCTGTCGTCATCAGGAGGATGACTCTTAAACACCTCATCCTCTTCCTCCTCTTCTGCCCATCCATGCTGAACAGATGAAATTAAACTTCCATGGGTACTACCCTCTGTAGCGGAGGCAATAAACTTCCATGAGTACTACCCTCTGTAGCGGAAGCAACCGTCTCCTGCTCCTCCTCCTCCTCCTTATCATCATCATCCAATTTGCTCTGAGATGACGAACTGTGGGTGGTCTGGCTATCACCCTGTGTAATGTCTTCCCTCATTTCCACCTCTTCGACATGCAAAGCATCCGCCTTAATTGTGAGCAGCAAGCGTTTGAGTAGACACAGAAGTGGGATGGTGATGCTGATAATAGCGTTATCGCCGCTCACATCTGTGTTGATTCCTCAAAGTTTCTTAAAACTTTACAGAGGTCAGACATCCATGCCCACTCCTTGCTTGTGAAGAGCAGAAGCTGACTGGAAAGGCGACGAACATGTTGCAGCTGGGGTTCTACTACAGCCCTCTGCTGCTCACAAAGCAAAGACTAGAGGTAGTCCATCTAGGCCGGAACAGTTAATCCACAACATTGTTGAATATGTAAATTCACAGTTGGCTTTGGATCAGGATGTAACTGCATGGTTAAGTGAGCTGCAGGCAGAAGCCAAGAGAGAATGTGTGGATGTATGGACATAATTTGGTACAGTCAGGAGACATCTATCCTATTTTGGTGTGCTTAAAAGTAACAGCAGTAAAGGCCAACACCTCTTAAAGATGTTGCCACCAGTCCTGTATGCAAAACTAGAAGTCAGTACCCTCTTAAAGAGTAGAAATATGCATATAACAGACATGAAGGCCTATATATCTCATATAGAAACAGAGTTAGAACGCGCAAAAGCATTGATCGAGGATTTAAAGTGTGAGCTCGATCTCAGCCATGTTGCCTATCATCAACTAAAAAAGGAGGCAAATGAGCTGAACCTCTGTTACTGCAGACTTTAGAAAACAGACGGACCAAGCCATACTATAGTCAATGTTCAAAGTGATCTGTCTGATAATGAGAGTTTTTTGGATCCTCCAGCTCTCATACAGATATGTCATCATTACGTGCTCTTAAAGCGGAATCCATCCGAGACCCTAAGCCACCCGAGGGTGATGGCATGACTATACAGGAGGCATTAACCCAATTAAGTCAGGCGTTAAAAGGATACAGGAGTGTCCCCCAAAACCTTCCCCTAGAGAGGAATGTTCGGGTTAAATCACCTGTGCCAAGTGGGTACGATGGAAGTGATCAGAGTATGAGTGATTATGACAGTGATGTGGAAAAGTGTGTGGCTTATTCCTTACCGCACAGGCATGAGTTTGCCCATAAGTGTGATGAGAGGCTAAGGTGGTCTCTAGAAAGAAAAATGCTCAGTGCTCAGAAGGGGATCAGAGTTCCTCAAGTATCATTAAATTTCTAGATGCCACTGTACCTAAATTCTCTAATAGAGGTTCGCCTGGAATTGCTGATCACTTAGAACTGTACCAGTCCACCATGGAGTCTTTAAAATTGTATTCTAATGCGGACAGGTTCAGATTCCTACCATGGGCATTTGAAAATAACTATTTTATTTCCTTCAGAGACAAGGGGATCTGGGATTGGCAGGATGTTTTGCACGAGGTGAAATTAGAATTCGGCCCTTACCGGACTATTACTGCTGCAAAACGTGATATTTATAAACTCACACAGTGGCGTAAATACCGGGGAAGCAGGGGAAGCGGCTGCTACGGGGCCCCTGGCTGACAAGGGGCCAGGTGCCCGGCAGCATGTTAGTCAACTCAACTTAGCTGCCCTGCCTTTAAGTTAGTTTTTCAGTCCAGGCAAGCCCCTTCACAGTGCGGCGCCAGCGACATTGGGGACCTGTGTGACCTGTCCATCATCAATATCATCCAATCCTCCCGGGCCCCTCCCGCTCTGTTCTAGTTAGGCAAAGACAGCACAGTCTGGCACGCCCACCAACTCCTGACTAGAGAAAGCAGCAGGCGGGTGGGAGAAAAGCTCAGCAAGCTCAGCGACAAGAGGAGCAACACACAGGAGCGGCACAGCAGCGCAGAGCGGCAGCGCACATCAGTGACTGACGACTTCCTGGGCTTTTCGGTCAGGTTTGTGTGCCCGCTTTCTGTCTGCCCCCCTTGCCCATGTGTGCCCTCTGCCCGCTGCCTTTGTGCCCCCCTTGCCCAACTTGCCCTGCCTGGCCCCTCTGACTGTGCCTCCCTACACACAGGAGTGGCACAGCAGCACAGAGCGGCAGTGCACATCAGTGACTGACGACTCACTGGATTTTTCTGTCTGTCTTCTTGCTGTCTGTGCCCCCTTGCCCATGTGTGCCCTGTCTGTGCCGACTGCCCGCTGCCTTTGTGCTGGTCTTGCCCAAGTTGCCCTGCCTGGCCCCTGTGACTGTGCCTCCTTAGGCTCCCTGGTTGGCTCTTTTAGTAGAGCAGTGGCTGAGACTGACCATTATCTGTGCCTGTGGCCCCCTGTGTCTGCTGCCTGTGTGTCCCCCTTGCCCAAGTTTTGGAATGATATGGATTTCTGCACAAATTGGTCATAAAATGTGATCTGATCTTCATCTAAGTCACAACAATAGACAATCGCAGTCTGCTTAAACTAATAACACACAAAGAATTAAATGTTACCATGTTTTTATTGAACACACCATGTGAACATTCACAGTGCAGGTGGAAAAAGTATGTGAACCCCTAGACTAATGACATCTCCAAGAGCTAATTGGAGTGAGGTGTCAGCCAACTGGAGTCCAATCAATGAGATGAGATTGGAGGTGTTGGTTACAGCTGCCTTGCCCTAGTTCTGGGTTTGCTTTTCACAAGAAGCATCGCCTGATGTGAATGATGCCTCGCACAAAAGAGCTCTCAGAAGACCTACGATTAAGAATTGTTGACTTGCATAAAGTTGGAAAGGGTTATAAAAGTATCTCCAAAAGCCTTGCTGTTCATCAGTCCACGGTAAATCAAATTGTCTATAAATGGAGAAAGTTTAGCACTGCTGCTACTCTCCCTAGGAGTGGCCGTCCTGTAAAGATGGCTGCAAGAGCACAGCGCAGACTGCTCAATGAGGTGAAGAAGAATCCTAGAGTGTCAGTTAAAGACTTACAAAAGTATCTGGCATATGCTAACATCCCTGTATCTACGATACTCAAAACACTAAACAAGAATGGATTTCATGGGAGGATATCACTGAGGAAGCCACTGCTGTCCAAAAAAAACATTGCTGCACCTTTACAGTTTGCACAAGAGCACCTGGATGTTCCACAGCAGTACTGGCAAAATATTCTGTGGACAGATGAAACCAAAGTTGAGTTGTTTGGAAGAAACACATAACATTGTATGGAGAAAAAGAGGCACAGCACACCAACATCAAAACCTCATCCCAACTATGAAGTATGGTGGTGGGGGCATCATGGTTTGGGGCTGCTTTGCTGCGTCAGGGCCTGGGCGGATTGCTATCATCGAAGGAAAATAGAATTCCCAAGTTTATCAAGACATTTTGCAGGAGAACTTAAGGCCATCTGTCCACCAGCTGAAGCTCAACAGAAGATGGGTGTTGCAACAGGACAACAACCCAAAGCATAGAAGTAAATCAACAACAGAATGGCTTAAACAGAAGAAAATACGCCTTCTGGAGTGGCCCAGTCAGAGTCCTGACCTCAACCCGATTGAGATGCTATGGCATGACCTCAAGAAAGCGATTCAAACAAGACATCCCAAGAATATTGCTGAACTGAAACAGTTCTGTAAAGAGGAATGGTCAAGAATTACTCCTGACCGTTGGCACGTCTGATCTGCAACTACAGGAAACGTTTGGTTGAACTTATTGCTGCCAAAGAAGGTTCAACCAGTTATTAAATCCAAGGGTTCACATACTTTTTCCACCTGTACTGTGAATGTTTACATGGTGTGTTCAATAAAAACATGGTAACATTTAATTATTTGTGTGTTATTAGTTTAAGCAGACTGTGATTGTCTATTGTTGTGACTTAGATGAAGATCAGATCACATTTTATGAGCAATTTGTGCAGAAATCCATATAATTCCAAAGGGTTCACATACTTTTTCACAAACTGTATATATATATATATATATTATAGGAAAAGGATGGCGTGGCAGCCTGGTCTGGTCTAGATCGTGACTAGCCAAAGGAGTGGGGTTTACACAGAAGGGGGGAGTTGTGAAGCGCGCTGGGGGGGCCATACAAAAATTTGCTGTAGGGCCCTGTCACTTCTAGTTACGCCCCTGAACTCACATGTAGACCCAATCAAAGTCCCTGGGAATTCCTCTCTATCCTTAAAAATGCCTTTAGATTGCCTACAGATTGGTGACGGCTGCCACTTCACTGTATAACATAAGTGAGTGCCATGCTACGTGTAAGAAAAGATACAAAAGGTTCCCAAGAACAAAACGTAGCAGAAGCTAAAATAAACCCTAACCTGGGATTTGAAATGCTCCGTCTACAGGACCTTTCCAATGAACCCTGCGACAACAGGTAGGACCCAAGCAAACAAAGCTTCATAGCCCCAACGGGTCAGACGGGGATAATAATGGTGATAAGAGGTCTAACTACCGTCCCCAATATTACAATAGAGGTCCCCCGGGATACAGGCACTGGAATATCAGGCCCAGACAACATAAGGAAGGTAGGCCTAAACCGTCTACTTCAGAAGTCGGTCACCCACCTCTAGTAAGGGTACACCACAAAATCAAACTGTGCACAAATCAAATGATCGGTTTGATTAGTTGGCGGATCAAGTGGCTAAATTAAGCTAAATAGTTAATAAGATGTCCCAGGTGTCCATCAAAAAACATCCTGAGCCTTTTTTAGAGGCGGCTGCAGGTCCCAGCTCAGACCTTTAAAGCAGGCAGGGCGGGGTCAGAGACTAGGCCAACGCAAGGCTATCGAGCTGGTTGTAGAAGAATCTAATATGATTCCTAATCCTATATTCCCTTGCAGTGTTCTTGACCTAAAATTGAGGCCAAAGAGGAGGTGTCTATCTTGCAGTCTAACCATGTAGATTCATGCACTAAAGTGTCTTCTCCAATGAGTGATCCCATCATCTCAGCGTCAATCTGTGAGCTGCCACCTGTAAACTGTGATATAATCCAGTTTTCCCCAAAAGTGGGGGCTGCTGCCGCGTGCAGTAAGAATGTCTGGGTTTCTCCAGAAGTCACATCGCTGCAAAAAGGATCAAATCCTCAAAAAGCATCAGATGAGTGAACATCCTAATTTCTTATGTGATTTGTTTCAGGTTAAAGGCCGATATTTTATTAATTCTTATCTTCAAGATGATCTTATCGGGCCAATTAGGGGTTTACTTGACACGAGATCACAAGCCACTATATTGTCATATAGTTATTTCCAACAGGTTATGGATGTGACAGCAAAGAGGCCGAAATTGAAATTGTTTGATGGCTCTTTGATAAGTGTAGGCGGAGACGCTTTGCAGGTAAGAGGTACAGCATGGTTAAAATTTAAAATAGGCAAGAAAGTAATTAGACATCTCACACTCATTGTGGACTTTCCCTACGATCGACTGATCATAGGAATCAACCTCCTGAAAAGATTGAGTTCCATAGTAGACTTCATCAATGAAGAAATCTGGACTCAGGTAAAGGCACCTATTGCCTATGAGTAATCTTGCAATGCACAACCCCAATGTAGTTGTCATGTGATTGAAGAAAGGCTTAACTCTGTTGAAGTTTGTTTTAGGACCAACTGGACGCCGGATGTCACGATCCTGAAAAATGGTAAGCCTGGGGAAGATGTCAATGGTACTGCTCATACCATAACCATCCAGAAGGACAGAATTGAAAAGGTAACCTTAGATGGTGATGTATTAACTATATCTTTTATAGGGGGAAATTACGAGGTTGCAGACCTGACCAAGCATACTCAATCCATGGTACAGATTGAGAAGGTCAGTGATAACTTATTGATTCCCATACAGGTGAACAATATAGCCCGGGTGAAATATACCAAGTTGGATCTAAAATCCAAAGCCAGTTTCTTTGATATACATGAAAACTTTTCATCCGATGTCTTCTATCCTGAATACTTGTAATGTGATGAGCAAATTATACTGTACTGTACGGTAATATGACACTATGGAAGATGTTGTATGCTATAATTTTCTAATAAAAAATTTGTGAAATAAAATCCAAAGCCAGTTATATAAGCCTAGGTCTTTGAAAACAGGTTGCCAGCCCTAAAGTGATTAAAGGTTCCTCTCCACAGGACCAATGGATTCATGTTCTGGATGGAGATCTTCAGAGTCATAATGTGATTGCGAGATGTCTATTGTCTATTTCCATAGGAGATAAGACTACGGAATATTTATTCGTCGTGTTGAATGAACCACGGTACCAGGTACATTTAGGTAATTACCTTTTACACCGATTTGCTGTGCAGATTGATCTGGTCAACAATACTCTATGGTCCAGATTACCTGGAGACCCGGAGGGGTTCCATGATGAAGAGAAAGCCTTGAGATGGGGACAACAGATGCCCTATGCCGTAAGTATCATGGTTGCTGATGAGGTTAAAATCCCTGAAGGGGGGCAAGCCATTTCTTCTTCCCATTAAAATAAAAAAGGGGCAAAAATTGAAGAATGCAGATGCTTTGATCTGTTTGTCTAACCGGATACAGCAACTCGGCCTAAAAGTAAAGCTCCACTCCTAAGGGCAAACATCCATCAGAATCCATTGCATATGGTGATTCAAAATATGGCTTCCCATAGCATTTCCTTACAAAAGGGCACCATAATTGGTCTAGGTATGGATTCGGAGTATTACACTTTTGGATTCCAGAATGATGTCATTTGACTTATTCCTGATAAATACTTGACAGAAGAACAAGTAGTGGAACAACATTTTTCCTCAACACCTGAGGGGTTATTAAATATCCACTCTGTTTATCCTTTCAGTCCTGAAGAAGGTACATGCCACATTGAAAAATCATCTTTGGTTTTCAACCATGAGATCGATGAGAAGGAGTTTGAGTCATGCCAACAGGGAAAAGAGAAGGTACGCAATACTCAAAACAATTTAACTAGTGAGCTTGAAGAAGCTTATGAGTTAAGTCAACCTGAATTTCAGGAACGGGTGGACGAGCAAATCTCTATAGCTGACACATGCTCCGATGAGTCGGAGCGTGAACAGCTAAAGGGGATCTTCGCAGAATTCCAGGACATGCTTGCTAAGGACTCTTATGACTGTGGGGAAACTGACCTGCACGTTGCAAGAATCCAGACGGATCCCAATGCACCTCCTGTATATTTCAAACAGTATCGACTTCCGCTGGCAGCTTACAAGTCGCTATCGAAAATTGTCAAGAACTGTCAACATTCTAAAGAAATTTGTCACTGAATCCGGTAAAGACTGGGATGTAAGGCTGCCTTTGGTTCTCATGGCCATCAGAGCCACCTCAAGCGCGGCAACCAAACTTTCTCCCTTAGAAATGATCACAGGCAGGAAGATGGTGTTACCCCAGCATTTACTCTACCGGACAACAGACGACAATTTGATAAATGCTTCAACAGCTCATCAGTATATTACATAGTAACATAGTAACATAGTACATAAGGCCGAAAAAAGACATTTGTCCATCCAGTTCGGCCTGTTATCCCGCAAGTTGATCTACGTAAGCACCTTCAGCATGCATTTACGTTTACCCAGAAGAATCTAGAGAAAACAGCAGTAAGCGCCAAAATCTACTATTACCTGAGGACTATTCAAAAGGAATACCAGATTTCCGATCAGGTTTATCTCTATAACTTTGCCCGGGATCAGGTGAAGGAAAGGAAGTTCCTGCCTTCCTGGAAGGGACCCTTTGTTGACGATGACAAATTGTCACCTGTGGTCTACAAGATCAAAATTCCTAAGGGGGATTGATTTATAGAGAAATGGGTGCATATTAATCAATTCCGTGTTTGTGATCCTAGGTCACAACTTCTCAAAATGGAAGGATTACCAGATGATGAGGAGTGAAGAGATTTCAGGGTTCCAGCTAAAGGCGGAAACCCAGGATCGGTATCATATAAACAAACGAGTGTACCAACCTATCCTCATGTATTTTTCCTCTGTAACTAATTATCTCTTGACTCACTTCTGAACTAAGAACTTGCTGTGTTGAAGAAAGAAAACTACGCCGAATTGAAGATGTATGGTAGCATGACTTCTTTTATTGTAGGGTTGATAAAAAGAAAAGTGGAAAGATGTATGTGCTTAAATTTGTCATAAAATATATTATAGGCACAAGATGGCATCAAGGATTGTTGCTGTTATCTACATCATCCTAATCTTTGGGAAGGAGTTACATGCTTAACCGATCGCTGTACCATGGCCTTGTTCTGCAGAATACCACGGGATTCATCTTGACGAATAAGAGGATTCTATCCCAGAAGATCTATGTCAGTTTGGATCCACGCATCTCCGTTGAAAGACAGTTCAACATTTCTGAGATTCAGTCTCCATAGATAAAGATGTGGTATCAAATACACGTCGGTTATTCCCAAGAACGGATTATAAAAATCCTGGAACAGACAAGAAAGACCCTGACCAGGGAACAGTTTTTTACACGAGTCAACGACCAAAGCGGTTCATTTCTGCGATTGCAGCTGCCATAATCTTTAGCATAGTAGGTGTATCAGCTGCTAATTCCATCTCTATTAAGACATTGGAACTTGAGATCGGTTCGCTAAAAAGGAATTTGATGACTATTCATGCAGAGATAGAAAATCAGAAGCAACATCTATCGGGCTTATATTCCATTGTGGAGGACACTATCATCACTACCAACTTACATTCAAAGTTATTGACCCACTTAATAAATATTTATGAGAGTAGCGGACAATTTAAACAAGTACTTATATTCCTAAAGAAGCATATTGACTTCCATACACAGGTCTATCATGATGAAATGCAAAGTGAGATGCAATTTTTCAGAAAGAGTTTAGCAAAGCTCTGGCTGGAACGTTGCAAACTGAGTCCAAACACCCCAGTTCTTAAGGGAACCCGTATTAAAAGCGCTTTTGACATTCCAATATAATCCAATTTGTTTCAATGGATTAGACTGTAATGAAGGGGGATTTAATGTGCTAAATATCAAAATTATAGTGGATTTGATTATATATGAGGCTATATTGTGATATATTCACCATTTTTGTATGTATTTTTAAAGTTGGCCGAAATAGGTTCATGGAAAGGACATTGTTCATAAGGTTTCTTCTCTATAGATGTATCAGTCTGAGAAGAGTCATTCTTGTCTCCTTATAGATTTATGACTGAGATAAGGATATTCTCTAGACCAGTGATGTCGAACCTTTTAGAGGCCGAGTGCCCAAACTGCAACCCAAAACCCACTTATTTATCGTAAAGTGCCAACACGGCAATTTAACCTGAATACTATAGTTCAATATAGTATATATTCCATGTACTTTATTATTTAGCTATTAAAGCCTGCCTACATTCAGTGCACTGCCTGTGCTGTTCATAGTGCACCCTGCACTGATGAATAACAGGAAAAGTCTAAGACATAATGGTACACCATAGACTTTTTTCACAGTGCAGGTGCCCACAGAGAGGGCTCTGAGTGCCGCCTCTGGCACCCGTGCCACAGGTTCGCCATCACTGCTCTAGACGTATCTGGTACTAATTACCCCTACAGTTGATGTATATTGGTGAAGCAGAAAATCTGTGGTGTCTGTATACACATATAATGAAGCTTAGGTTTTTTTAGTATAAGATAATCAATAGGACATATGCATTGTTTTATATTGTTAAATATTATTAAGGATGTCAATGCATCTATTATCTTATATATTTCTCACTAGGAACGCATGTACTCCTAAAATATGATGAGAAGAAATGTAAGTATAGACTTTGTTAATGAGTCTCCGTTCAGGGAAGGCATGTTATTTTAACTAACAATCAATCACCCGTTGAAGTGACAGGGGGGAGACACATGTCTGTGAGAGTACAAGGTCTATTATATTGTTATCAATACCATAAATTTGATAGTTTGGGTGATGTCTAAACTGGTACCTAAATGTCTATGCTTTAATTGATACATGTGTCAAAGTTAATCCCTGTAGCTATAATTTAGGATTCCATATGTTATGTGTATAGAATGTAAGATGAAGTCAGACCTGGACATTTAACCCTTACTAGTAATGATGCTAATAGCTTATGCAATATTGCCACCTAGGTATAAATAAGTAACATTACACCAACAGCAGAAATGCATTCTGGCTGATACAGTAGCATCACAGTCATTATCATATGTACACGCCTAACCGACAATGATTGGAAAACTCCAAGTTGGGAAGGTGTTTCTATCTGATAAGTTTTTGATAATAAACCACACACAATAAATAAGAAAGGAGAGACCCCAGGAGAAAAATCCCAATGATCAGAATGGACTTTAGAGCTGACCTCCATTAGACTCTGCATATCATCTGCATTCTCGGGTAATGTATAACTTTATTATGTGTAGTACTGATTGAATTAATTGGCCTGATATTTAGTAATTCCCCGCTTTAGTGCAAATGTTTAATGTTAAAAGTGCTACATCAATATTATCACTATTCAGTAAATATGCATATTACTGAATAAAAGATCTAATATTCATATCGGAGATACTCTCTGATTGGAATATTCACATTCCATAGTCAATATCAGGCCTGATAATTCAGTGTTTCCCAACCAGCGTGCCTCCAGCTGTTGCAAAACTACAACTCCCAGCATGCCCAGACAGCCTTTGGCTGTGCAGGCATGCTGGGAGTTGTAGTTTTGTAACAGCTGGAGGCACACTGGTTGGGAAACACTGTGATAATTTATAAGTTGTGTCGCAATACTACCCGATATCCGAGATTGGTCATAGTGTGAGCAGAGCAAGGGTTCGCATCTTTCCCAATCACTATTGAGTTTACTGTGTTAATAGAGAGTATATCTCATAATTGTAGTTGAGACGGTTGTATTACATTTCATGTTTGAGAGGTAATAAGGAACACTGGTATTTGTGGTAGAGACATCTAGTGGTGAATTTAGGGCACTACATATTACTGCGTGTTATTGCAAATTATTGAATTTTATATTGAGTAAGCTTTGATTGTATTCTAAGTTATTGTATAATAAATCATTAATATTTTTGCATAAACGCTTGTACTATGTTTTACTGATTGCACAATATAATTAAATTAACGACAAACTGTATTTGAGGTGTTTTATATGTCCACCTCTAGGATCAATTCCCTTTGAAATTTTTCCTTTGATCTTTTCTTTTATATAAAGCATTTTCTTTATATCCCTGACAATTAGATAGTCAGTTGGTTTGGTCAACCACTGTTATGTTTATGGACACTTTAATGGTATGGTTCCCCCACAGACTTTGTACCTTTTTATCAGTTATCTGCTTATTTAGTTCATGTATTACCTTCATGTCTTCTTACTTTGGTCTGGTAGAATTAAAGCTGATTATGATGTTAATGGCCTATCCTCTGGCTAAACAGTAACCAGCTTCATGCACTACACAGTGGACTGAGCTGCAATTTGAAAGCCACCTTCCAGCATCAGATCTTCTTCAGAACAGCTAGTCATCGGGGATGCTGGTTGTGGTACCCCCAGGGATATGATATTAATGGCCTATTCTTTGCTTAGGCCATCAACATAAATGTACTGGAAAATCCTTTAAGAAGCAGTGTACTTATATCCTTTAAAAATCACAAACTTTTCAAAAAATTTTAGATACGTCATATAGACATATCAAAATTTTTCATCAGTGGGGGGTCAGAGAACAAGATTCAGATCTCTAGATCGAGGGCAGAAAAGCCAGTGCATATTGCGCTCTCTGCAAGAGATGGCCTCCATTAACATCTACCGGCCTGTCTCGATTCCATCCTTTGCAGCGATGAGAGAATGTACATTATGTGCACGCTGCTCTCCCCTTGTTCTAAAGATCGGTGGGGGTCTCAGAACTCAGACCCCCACCAATCAAAACTTATGACATATCAAACTATTTTTTGAAACGTTAGTGACGCTTTAAAGCTAAGTGTTTTCTAAAAGAGTTTTGGACAATAGTCACGTACAGTAATTTTATTGTATATGAAATCAATAATGTGCTCTGCTTACTGTGATGAGGACCTTAAATCCAGCTAGAAAAAGTATCCTATGGAAGCTTCTGCTGGAGAAGACATCATTAATGCACAGTCTAAAGGGACACTTTTATCTCCGAGGTGGAGCACTACTGTGTCACTGGGGCTGCATTCAGCGTTGTCACAGAGATGTATGAATGATTCAGGTTAATTATCCAGCCAACAAAGCAGCTTTCTGATGCTGGGAATGCGGACCTCTATTGTAATACGGGAAAGATGGCTATTATAAGTATCTAATCTACGTATTTAAGGTGCAGCTAGGATTTCAACATCTCTGTTTTGCCTAAAATATTTCAGGATTGCTATTGTACAAGTTTACTCGCCATTTCCCCTCCGCTTTTGAGTGACTTTAAGTGCCACCTATTAGCAGTGAAAGGGTTAAGCATATGACGTTAATAGGTTAATTACCCATGCACATCTAATTGGAGCTCTGTGCGTTTTTAAGCATTGTCCTGTACTGCCCATATGTTCAATGAGATACCTGGTAAAAAGAAAAGTGTGATTCACTAGGACCACTCATTCATATGTCATTAGTATGAAAAGTTGCCCAAAGCAGACATTACTTTGTAGTAACCATAATAACTCATGTCTCTGTGCAGTTCACTCATCCCTGGGCTGAAGACAGGGCCATAAACAGATCTCACCAGGCCCTATAGCAAAACTTAACATGCCCCCCTCCCTTTTGGATAAGATCAAATGTAGTATCTGTTTTTATCAGTGGTTTATCAGAGGGAGCTGTACAATACACAGGGAGTAGGAGCTTTCAGATGTACACAGGTTGGTTGATGGCTACCTCTAGGTGACCTGAACCCTGCCGGTCAAAGCCATAAGTGCAGTTGTTTGAACGTTAGAGGTGCAGTAGTGCCCCAGGAATGGTGATCCTGGGGTGCCCAAACTCCACTGAGAGAAGGAACATTTGAATGCACTTTAAGTTCTCTTATTTGAGCACCTGGGCCTTCTAGCTAGGCAATATTCAAACTTTTTAAAATTCTGGCTGAATGCCAGGGCTGTAACATCATACATTCACTTTCTTATATTTTTTATTTATCTCATTGTGTGTTCATTGTCCACATTTGTCATATTCTTTGGGATGTGGTGCCTTTTCCTCCTTATGGAGAGCACCTTAATTGGTGTGAGGAGACTTATACGCCATGCATGCTCCTCTGGAATTCTGGAAGAAAGTATGCAAATGAGCTCTGACTCAAATGAGCTCTGACATAATAATTAAGCCAGCATCTCATCTGCAGACAGCTGTTTTAGGGTGATTGCCCCTCATCAGTGCAGAGCAGAGAGTACTGCCTTAACTGAGTGAGAGGCCTAAGTCAGGATTTGGGGGCATTTAAAAAGTCAAATATTGACTTATAGCAGAGCTAACTTACATCTGGTAGCATCAGGGGCAGAGCTTGCCAATAGCAAATTTGCATAACTTCTTCCCAGAATTCCAGAGGAGCGTGCATGGCCTATAAGATTCCTCACGCCGATTAGGAAGCTCTCCATAAGGAGATGTAGTACCCCCCTCCCCAAATCCTGACCTAGGCCTCTCACCCAGTTAAGCCAGTACTCTCTGCTCTGCGTTGGGGCAATCACCTTGAAACAGCTGTCTGCAGATGAGGTGCTGGCTATTTATTATCCAAGCCATGTCTTAAGGCCTATTTAAAATGCCAAACATGGTGGCATCAGAGGCAGAACTTGTTAAGAGCTTGTTTGCATATTTTCTTCCCAGGTTTCCCCCCCTGAAAGTCTATTAAAGGGAGGCAATAAAGTTCTTTGGCCCCTGCTGTACCTGTCTGAGACCGAGGCCATGTCAGATTATATTAAGAACCTTGGAAGAGGATTCATCCATATGTCCTTCTCCCTGGCGGGAGACAGCTTCTTCTCCTTCAAAAAGAAGGATTCCCCTCTTTGGCCATGTATAGATTACCTTGGTCTGAATAAGATCACGGTGAAAAATAAGTATCCTCTGCCCCTGATCCCTGAGCATTTTGCTAGGATATGTGGGGTGAAGATATCAATAACGTTGGATCTCTAATAGCTAAAAACTAGATATGAATTTGAGATAGTGAGGAGTTGAAGACCATTTTTAACACCAGTGATGGCTATTACAAGTACCTCGTCATACCATTCGCCTCTTTAACACCCTGCAGTATTTCAGCGTGGTGGTCTATATGGACAACATCCTGGTTTACTCTCTGGACCTGACATCACACTGGTGACATGTTCACACGGTTCTCCATGATATATAGGAGAACAGACTATATGCCAAGTTAGAGTGGCTTGTTCCCAGAGTATATCTTCAGTGTATTATGTGATTTCTAATTAAGGTTTACAAATTGACTTGTTCTACGGTCCTGGGAGCCTTACAGAGGTTTTTGGGCTTTGCCAGTTACAACTGACAATTCATTCCACATTTCTACACAATTACTGGACCTTAAATGGGATGAATGCTAAGGACTAAATGGACTCCTGAGACAGAACTTTTATTCTAGTCCCTTAAGCAGGCCTTTTTCACTAAGAACATCAGGCTCAAGGTACCCTCATACAAGTTGGCACCTCTTTCATTGGTCCTTTAGAAATTTGGAGACAGTTGAATGTGGTCTGCTATGTTACTCTGTACATGCTCTTTATGTAGCTCTAACTCTTTCAACATGTATCTCCTCAAGCCAGCAGTGTTCAACAGCTACTCCACTTGTTCTGTCTCAACTCCCACTCCTGTTGGCATGGAGAATACATTTGGAGATATTGAGGGACACAGAGGTAAAACCTTTTATCTGTTGGACTTGAAAGGGTTTGGCGCTAAAGAGAGATCGTGTGAACCCACAAAAAACATCAGTCTAGACCAAAGAAGAGGAGGTGTATATTGTTATTCCAGTGGTCCGTGCCCACTGTTACCTTACTCCTCCCGGCGGGCAAGGCTGCTGTAATTCTCACTCAGTCCTCCAGTCCTCTATTCCGTTGTCCTGTTCCTGGTCCCGTTCTGGCTGACAACCTCCTGCTTCTTCCCAGCAGGCATTCCTGTAGCACTGCTCGCTCACCCCACACAGGCTGCAGCCTACTCCTTCCTGCCGCCTTACTCTACTGTAGGATGCACACTCTTTGACTCTTAAATGGCTAACACGTGCACTCCCTAAATAGTCCAGGCCTGTGGCAGACCTCCCTAGGGCATATAGGACACAAACCTCCTGTGGTAAGGTGCCTGAGCAATTGGTCCAAGTTGTTTAGTTTCCTGCAAAGGTGTGCTACTTGTGTCATTTGCTCTCTCATGTAACGACTTTTGCCTGTCTCCAGATTTGACCCTTCACTGCCTGACCTGATCTCTGTACAGAACATGAGCTGCCTGCCTTGAATCTTGTAATGACTTTGGATTGCATCAACTCTGCTTTTCCTGACTTTGGCTTGTCACTTACTATGGTACCTCTTTTTGTCTCTTTACCCCTATTAATCAACAGTCTACTAAACAGAGACTATTCCAAGAGGTAACAATCCATGTTTAGGGGTTCAAGGGTGATGACTAGGGGAGACACTTAGATAATGCACTTAGGAGTAGCCCAAGTCTCATCTGTTCAACAGACACAGTAGATCCACATTTGCTTTGTAAAAAGGAGATGTAGAAAGGGCAGGATGGAAGGTGAGACCGGGGCCATAATGGATGAAAGAGACAGCAGCTGGACCCTGGACTCAAATTCAGGCCCAAGTCTGACTGCTGAGTCTGTAATTCATTAGGGTCCAAGCCTCATTCCCTGACCTTTGTTCTCCCCAGCATGTGCAAAGCAGTGACATCAAAATGCCTACTTGGCTAAGCAGAAGAGCACACAGGCCAAGGATCATCCCTGTGCCTATCTTCAGCCTGTGCACACTCCTATTCATCTCAGCATGCTCGATTACATCACTGCATCATGCCTGCTACTGGGGAGATGCATGATGTTCTCCATTCATCAGGGGAAAGTGGCAAGGCGAGTATTACTTTTTTATTTAATTACCTACTGTGTGGGGGCACTAAGGGGGCATAACTACTGTGAAGGAGTACTAAGGGAGCATTGTACTGTAAAGGGGGCACTAAGAAAGCTTGGGCAGCATACAGTAAAGTAAATTCTTGCCTCTTCCTTGTAACAGCGGCTGCTGTGCGCCGCTGTTCCCCAGCTTACAGCCGCGGTTCCGGGCGCCGTGTTCAGTGGTGCTCTGCGGCCGGTTCTTCCCATTTCACCGCTGCAGTCCTGGGCTCTGTCTGTGTGGATGCTGTTGTTCTGGATCCGCTCCACAGTTTGCTCTCAGCCCTGTCCACAGCATGATTGCTGTTTGTTTCTTGCAGCACTTCCTTAAGGGCCTACGAACGTCACTTCCGGGGCTTTGTGACTTAGGTCATGTGACCTCGCTGACCTATTCTAGCCCTCCTCTGCATATATAAGTGGATCAGCCCCCTTTCCAGATGCCTCAGAGTCAAGGTCCTTGGGTCCTGCTAAGGTTCCTGATAACCACTTGTGTTCCTGTGGTCCTGACTCATACTGGTGTTCCTGGATTCTGCTACCCATCTGATCCCTTCCTGTTTGCCTTGACTCTCCTGTTGCCGACCCAGATTGCCTGACCTGTACCTGTGCTGCCTGCCCTGACCGTTTGCCTGTCTGACTACGCTTCTGCCTCATCCTTTGGTCCTGCACTGTTGCTCCTGGTAATGACCCTGCCTGCTGGCATTGCCTGTACTTCTGGTACATTTCTCCGGCACCTCCTGATCCGCCTGGACCAGCTGCCTTGTGTGCCTATTCCCCACCTGGTCTTCCCCTCAGGAAAGTCTATCCCCACCATCAGGGGTACTGTGAAGAATCGAGGGGTTCACTTAGACAACACCCTTAGAGGAGGTAGGCCACGTGGCACAGTGGGTTCACACCCACTGATTCGTGACATTCCTCCTGGCCAGTCCTAGTAAACACTTTATATTTTTCACATGACTGAGTAGGTGGGGGTTGGGGTTATATGGGAAGTCGGGGCAGTGTTGACTAGCCACAGGAGGAGGGGATGTGGGGAAGTTGCTCGGGGAGGGGGCCCATTAAAAAAATTGCTATGGGGCACAGTATTTTCCAGTTACCCTCCTCCCCAGGCGTGTTCTTCTTGGGAAAAAAAAACAAAAAACATTTTAGAGGTGATTGCATATACATGCAGATGCATAAATATGTGTGTGGTCTACAAAAAGCTGGCATGTGATTTATTTGTTTCAAGGACTTTATTAAGGACCAGGAATATTCTTTATGTGTGGAAGAATGACAATTTTTGACATCAGTGCATGAAAGGATTCATTACATTTCGAGTTATCAAACTATGGCATACCCTACCCCAAAAAGCAGTGCTGGCAGATACTATGTCAGCATTTTAAAAAAAGGGGCTAGATGCTCATAACAAATGACATTGAGGGTCAGTGTCAGACTGGGGTTCCTAAGGCCCACCAGTAAAATTTATTTTGGGGGCCCACCATACAGATGCATTCAAATATAATAAATAATCTAACAAGTTTTTAATATGAACATAGGCTGGTTGAAATGCTGTACATGTATGTATGTTTTTAGTGCAGTAAGTCCAATGTGTTATGTGCCACTTGTGCAGGGGGTGGGAGACTAAGGGCCCACTTTGCTCAGGGGCCCACCGGGGGATTCCCCTGTATCCCTGTGGGCCAGTCAGAGCCTGTTGAGGGTTATAATGAATCTAACAATGCTGTAAAGAGAAAGGTTAAACATGGCATGTGTGTTTTTTTTTCAACCTAGGCAAGCCAAATGCGTGCATATGAATAGATGTGGAGACTTGTTGGTAACCCAAGTGTAATGCAAAAAGTAGCATTTTATATCAGCTTCTCAGACCTGCCAGAGGAACTGACAAGTACCTGAAGATCTGTCTCACACAGATGTGCAGTGCTTGCTGTGGTTGAGAAGGGCCAGATTTGCCAAGATATAGATATCTTAGGGTAACAGCCAATTTCACACGTTCTAAAACCTATAACTTCTTTAACAACTTGTCAAACATTCACATTCAAATTAGAGATAATTGACTTATCCCTCACTAAGTCTGTGTAATTGAATAATCATCATCCCCTCTTATTTTAGAAAGATTTGGTCTTAAAACCTCTCATAATCCAGATCAATGCTCTGCAAATTAGTCCCTAAGCAGTTGTTGCGTTTTCGAGTTTAAAATTTAATGCCTGCCTTCAGTTTTGGCTTTCAGCGTCTGTTCTGCACAATTGGGATCTTCTCTTCCCTGTGGCTTCTGGTGGCATTTGGCAATTGTTTCTAAGATGTCTAATGTAAACCACTGATTAGGATAAAATCTGTGTATGAGTTAAATTACTGAGATTCCATTAGAACAACAGTTTGGATTAAAAACATATATTAAAATAATAATTTTCTTAGTGGGAACCTGACACCTTCTTTGTGCTTCTACTTGTGTGTTACTATAAAACAGCTTTAGAGAACTTGTGGCTAGCGCTTCCAGAGATGAGTCCAAGGATACACTTGATATGAAAACTGCCCTTGCCCTATGGACGATGATTGACCATTTATTTCCCTGTTGTGTCATCTCTGGCACGGATAGCCATACACCATACAATTTCATACCTAAATCGTCTAAAAATTATTTAATCTTAAAACACAAGTGACAGACCGCTGAAATCACTGGGTTTGTCCCTACACTATGCCTTCATCGGAGAGGGCATAAGGGAGCTGACAGGTGCCCTTTAAAGGGTATTCTGGTTGGACTCCTGCCCTGATGGACTGGCAGGTCAAGCATGCACCCTGTTGCTCCATTCATTCTGTATGCGATATACAGTCATGAGATAAAAAAAATACACCCTCTTTAAATTTGGACGTAAAAAAACATGGTCCTTAGAAGGTCTTAAAATGATATAAATCCAACCTCAGATGAAGAACAGTACACAACGGTTTCCACCGTGTCATTACTGATCCAACAAAAATGAAGACAAAATGGAAAAGCTACGTGTGAAAAACTAAGTGCACCCCATGAATCAGTAGCTCGTAGAGCAGCCTTTAAGCAGCAATAACTTGAAGTAATTGCTTTCTCTCACAGTCTCTCACATCGTTCTGGAGGAGTGTTGGCCCATTCTTCTTTGCAACATTGCTTCAGTTCATTGAGGTTTGTTTGTTTCTGCACAGCTCTCTTAAGATCCCACCACAGCATTTCATTTTAGTGGACTATTGCAACACCTTGATTCTTTTTGAACCATTCAGGCACAAAATGCAGTGTAATCCGAAAGCACCAAGTTATAGAGCAGAAGAAGCTGAGCAGATTGATACATAGTTTTGTGGGAAAAGATTCAGTAAAAGTTGAAATGTATACATTTATACAGTATCTTTGCTTTTTTTTCACCTCCTGTGAAGAGCTATCGGTACACGAGGTAAGTGTTATCAGTGACTGACTGCTATCTCTTATGGACACAAAGGCCTGTTTCACATTTGCATTGTTGCTTTCTGATATTGAGATCTGAAAACCCCCAGAAAACAGTTCTGTTGAGTCATAATGCATTCTGGATGGAAAGAAATCTGTTCACGATGCATCAAGATGTCTTCCGTTCTGTCAGCATTCTGTTTTGTGACCAGACACAGAAGCACTGCAAGCTGCGGTTTTGTGTCCGGTCATAGAAACCGAACAAACAGGATCTTTAAAAAAACGGATTCGTCACCCACTGACATTCAATGTATTTAGTTACGCATCCGGTTTGTTCTGTTTTGATTTCACACAAAAACATCCTAACGGAACAGATGCATCCTGATGTGCAAAATCAAAACGGGTCCGTTAAAATCCGGTTTTGAGATCCCCTGCTGGATCTGAATACCGGAATTCACAGCGCAAGTGTGAAACAGGCCTTATACACGCAATGCTATTAATCACTGATAACCGCTCCTTCCTGTTCCTGTAGTTGTTAGAAAAAAATATATAAATGTATAAATTACAGGTTTTACTGAATATTTTCCCACAAAACTATATATCAATCCGCTCAGCTCCTCCTGTTCTGTAACATGGCTCTTTCAGATTGCCTTGAGTTCTGTGGTGACAGCTCTTTAAGTTAGCAATGTGAAGCCTTTAAAAAAAATCCAAAAAACAACAGCAGAATAGCTTTTTTTCATATCCACCCACCCAAAAAATACAACTCATCCTGCAAAAAAAAAAAAAAAGACCCCATCCAGCTATATTGATTAATAAATGTAAAAAGTTATGGCACTAAAGTAGCTCATATTTATACAGATGATCACTTTTACATGGTTTTGCATTAAACAGCTAGTATAAATTAAAACTGAATGAAAATCAGGTTTGCAACTAGAACGTTTACTCAAGAAGAACCCTTATGTGAACAAAATGTACTCTACTAATCACACATTTCTACATTCACTATAACATGTGCTAGGCAAACAGCAAAACCACAGGAATGTGCCCACTCATTTTTTCATGCAAATTACATTGGGGATTATAGTACGCATTTGGAACGTCTTGATACCCTTTTACTTTTTTCACATTTTGTCATGTGCATCATTCTGCACTCAATACCCCATAATGAGAAAGTGAAAACAGAATGTTCAACATCTTTTCTAATTTATCGAAAAGGAAAAACTAAAATATTGCGTTGACATACCGTATTTTTCGCCCTATATTACGCACCTGCCCATAGGTTTTAGAGGAGGACAATAAGAAAAAAATATTTTTCATTAGACCTCAGGTCAGATTTTTTCTTTTTTTTTTTACAATGTACAAGTATATATGAAAAGGGGGGAGCATAAGGGGTATACATATTACATCTTTAAGTGTGTGATCTTGATGATAGACATACTAATTATATTCCAACATGTCACATTGACCTGTCGGTCAAACCAACATATAACAGAAAGTACAAGACACCCAAAGGATAATCAACCCAGAATCGGTACTCCTCTCCCTCCTTCCATAACAAAAGGTTCCAACCTTACCTCCCCCCCCCCCACCCATTCCCTACCTCCCAGGCCAGGCCACGGCTGTCGCGGGTGCGGCGGGCGACTCCCACCGCGATTCCGAGTTATTTCCTACTATCACGTAACACGCTATAAGGCGTACCATTCTCGCTATGTGTACGAGGGTGCTTCCACCTGGGGTTACCCTATGTCGTTAAATCTCAGTTCCACTCCAGTAGCACGCCCTTCGCTCATGTCCGCTCTTTCTCCCCCTTGCATTTAATATGCTCAAATTCCTTTACTCTGTGCATTAGTCTTTCCCACTCTGGTAATGTGGGGGCCCTATCCAACATCCAATTCCTCAAAATTAATACCTTGGCCACCAGGAGTCCCCTCAACCAACATCTCTGGACATTTTTGGCTACTTTAGATTTAAACTCCGGGGGGATTATCCCGAGTATGGCGAATTCAATGGTTAAAGGGGGGCTAGTCTCAGTTGCTAATTCCATGCTCTGGAGTATACTTTGCCAAAAGATTTTTATAGCCGGGCAATTTCACAGCATGTGAACATATCCGGCTGCAGGGTATTTGCATTTCAAACAACAGAATTATTTTTCTTTTTCCCCATACATTTTGGAAAGAAGGCCCGGCGTGAGGAATAAGCGATGTACTATTTTGAATTGTGTCAACCGATGCTGGCACGAGAGAGAGGCCTTTTTAATATTTTGATATACCTCTCGCCACTGTAGTGGATTACCTACCCCTAGATCCGCTTCCCATTTACCAACACTCTTAAATTTGAGTACATTGCTTAATTCTTTTCTAAATCTAGAATAAATTTGTGAAACCCTAACTTTTTTCCCATAAGAAGTATAACAAAAGCCTAATAGTGCCTGCGTGACAGGTGTTTGGGAAATTTTGCTTTGCATATACAGTACAGACCAAAAGTTTGGACACACCTTCTCATTCAAAGAGTTTTCTTTATTTTCATGACTATGAAAATTGTAGATTCACACTGAAGGCATCAAAACTATGAATTAACACATGTGGAATTATATACATAACAAAAAAGTGTGAAACAACTGAAAATATGTCATATTCTAGGTTCTTCAAAGTAGCCACCTTTTGCTTTGATTACTGCTTTGCACGCTCTTGGCATTCTCTTGATGAGCTTCAAGAGGTAGTCACCTGAAATGGTTTTCACTTCACAGGTGTGCCCTGTCAGGTTTAATAAGTGGGATTTCTTGCCTTATAAATGGGGTTGGGACCATCAGTTGCGTTGTGGAGAAGTCAGGTGGATACACAGCTGATAGTCCTACTGAATAGACTGTTAGAATTTGTATTATGGAAAGAAAAAAAGCAGCTAAGTAAAGAAAAACGAGTGGCCATCATTACTTTAAGAAATTAAGGTCAGTCAGTCCGAAAAATTGGGAAAACTTTGAAAGTGTCCCCAAGTGCAGTCACAAAAACCATCAAGCGCTACAAAGAAACTGGCTCACATGCGGACCGCCCCAGGAAAGGAAGACCAAGAGTCACCTCTGCTGCGGAGGATAAGTTCATCCGAGTCACCAGCCTCAGAAATCGCAGGTTAACAGCAGCTCAGATTAGAGACCAGGTCAATGCCACACAGAGTTCTAGCAGCAGACACATCTCTAGAACAACTGTTAAGAAGAGACTGTGTGAATCAGGCCTTCATGGTAGAATATCTGCTAGGAAACCACTGCTAAGGACAGGCAACAAGCAGAAGAGACTTGTTTGGGCTAAAGAACACAAGGAATGGATATTAGACCAGTGGAAATCTGTGATTTGGTCTGATGAGTCCAAATTTGAGATCTTTGGTTCCAACCACCGCGTCTTTGTGCGACGCAGAAAAGGTGAACGGATGGACTCTACATGCCTGGTTCCCACCGTGAAGCATGGAGGAGGAGGTGTGATGGTGTGGGGGTGCTTTGCTGGTGACACTGTTGGGGATTTATTCAAAATTGAAGGCATACTGAACCAGCATGGCTACCACAGCATCTTGCAGCGGCATGCTATTCCATCCGGTTTGCGTTTAGTTGGACCATCATTTATTTTTCAAGAGGACAATGACCCCAAACACACCTCCAGGCTGTGTAAAGGCTATTTGACCACGAAGGAGAGCACCAGATGACCTGGCCTCCACAGTCACCGGACCTGAACCCAATCAAGATGGTTTGGGGTGAGCTGGACCGCAGAGTGAAGGCAAAACGGCCAACAAGTGCTAAGCATCTCTGGGTACTCCTTCAAGACTGGACTGTTGGAAGACCATTTCAGGTGACTACCTCTTGAAGCTCATCAAGAGAATGCCAAGAGCGTGCAAAGCAGTAATCAAAGCAAAAGGTGGCTACTTTGAAGAACCTAGAATATGACATATTTTCAGTTGTTTCACACTTTTTTGTTATGTATATAATTCCACATGTGTTATATCATAGT
Organism: Bufo gargarizans; assembly: GCF_014858855.1. Classification (NCBI taxonomy): domain Eukaryota; kingdom Metazoa; phylum Chordata; class Amphibia; order Anura; family Bufonidae; genus Bufo; species Bufo gargarizans. The sequence goes on from NC_058081.1 coordinate 679,677,962, forward strand.
TTTGATGCCTTCAGTGTGAATCTACAATTTTCATAGTCATGAAAATAAATAAAAATCTTTGAATGAGAAGGTGTGTCCAAACTTTTGGTCTGTACTGTATACGCATGCATGTTTAAGTTGAGCATATCTAAAATGGCATAAGGCCGTAATTGGTGTCTCGTGAAATATTTCCCCTATAGGTTTTAATTTACCGAAAGTGCAAATATGTGACAACATCGTAATTTCTCTCCGGGTCCAATAATTATTGTCGTTTAAAGCTGCAAGTTCTTTTAGGGCATATGTTACCAGCAGAATAGATTTAGTCTTGTTCCATACTTTCTGTAGCATTGAACTTATAGGGCAGGTATTTTCACTGCAGCCTAGAAGTCCAGTCTCTAATATGCTAAATATATTCAATATAGGGCACTTCTGTTGTTTAGTAAGGTAGGATATCAGCATACCGTCCCCCACATTAATACACCATTGTAATTGAGAAGATAGATAATAGCCTTGAAAGTATGGAAGACCAAGACCGCCCTCAGTTTCGGCCAAGGACAGGTATCGTAACTTAACACGAACCCTTTTTCTGCCCCATACTAGATCGTTGATTAGTCTATCAATCCAATTGAAAAGACCATCCTCGATCCATATGGGGCAGGGGGCAATCACGTATAATATCCAGGGCAACAGGACCATTTTGATCAGCGCAATTCTGTTAATCTGGGAGAGGGGGAGTTTCTGCCAGACCCGAACCCTCTCTTTTACTCTATTTACCAAAGGGATGATGTTTAGTTTATTATAGTCCATTGCTGAGCTGCTAATCTTTATCCCTAGGTAATCCAAATGATCCGATGGGGATATTACTTTTAACTTTAATGCGTTTTGTGGGGGAGCCCGGCACAGAGGAAAAAGGACAGATTTGGACCAATTAATCTCATACCCGGCCACCCGACCGAATTCGTCTATAATTTGCATGACGCGTGGAACCGCTCTCCACCCGTCATTCAAATAAAGTAATACGTCATCCGCATATAGGCTGATCTTACCCCCCACCCCCCTTCCTCCGAATCCCACAATTCCATCATCAGCCCTGATCCTACAGGCCAGGGGTTCCATAAAAATTGCAAAGAGTAGTGGGGAGAGTGGGCAACCCTGCCGAGTTCCACGCTGCAGGCAGATCGCAGGAGAGATCATTCCATTTATATTAATTCTAGCCACTGGGGCATTATATAGCATTCTGACCCATCCAATAAATTTTTCCCCCAGGTTCATCTTGGCCATGGTCTGCCAGAGAAAGGACCACTCCACCCTGTCGAATGCCTTAGCGGCATCCAAAGACAGGATGGAGCGGTCCCCTCCCCCTCCAGACTGCACATTCAAAAAGGTCCTTTGTATATTTGTCTGAATTTGTCTCCCGGGGATAAACCCCGTCTCATCTATATGTATTAGCCTCGTTATTACCTTTTTTAATCTATTTGCAAGGACTTTGGCGATTTTCTTGTAATCTGAGTTAAGTAATGATATAGGTCGATAGGCCTCTACTCTATTTCCATCCTTCCCTTTCTTCAAAATAAGTGTAATAGTTGCCTCCATTAAAGATGGAGGCAATTTCCCAATAGTGCAGGATTCATTCAATACCTCCAGTAACCCAGGTAGCAATATCTCTGCATGGATTTTATATATGTCAAGCGGAAGCCAGTCAGGGCCAGGAACCGGGGACCCCCGAATTCCCGATATAACCTCCTGCAACTCCTGTAAATGGGGGAGTTCAGGGGAGCCGAGTCCGGTTCAGACAGTGCTGGAATCCTGATTTGATGCAAAAAATCTTCTATGTGGGTCTCTGTGTCATATGGCTCGGAGCGATATAGGTTATTGAAATGTTGTACGAATTCTCCCTCAATTTCCACTGCTTGATCTAATTTACGACCATCGCAAGTTTGAATTTGTCTAATCTTTGGACGAGCCTTTTGATTGGATACAATAGAAGCTAGGAGTTTACCTGGGGTTCCTGCCTCACAGAAATGCTCGTATCCTTGAAAGAACAGTTTATTCTGTGCTTTTTTTCGTCATGTAATTTGTGTAGTGGTCATTAGCTATTTTGAGATTAGCCCGCATATTCGCGTCGTTATTCGTTTGGATCATAGCTTCTAAACGTTTTACATTTTCTTCCAATCTTTTCTCCTCTTTAAAAAACTCAATTCTTTTGGATTTAATTATACTATAATATAACCCACGGAGATATGCCTTCATCGCATCCCACACAAAGTGGATGTGCGTGGTTCCACTATTTTCTCGCCAAAATTGGGCTAACTCTTTATTTATCCTCTCTTGATCTTTTATGATAGTTAGCCAATGTGCATTCAATCTGAAAGGTTTGACAGTGGCAAGCTGTCCCCCTATCTTAATAGCTAATAATATGGGTGAGTGGTCTGAAATTCCGTGGATTGCGTATTTCATTTTTAAAATTAGAGCAAACATCTCGCTATTGGCTAAAGCAAGGTCAATTCTGGACATGGCGCTGTATGTCTTGCTAAAGCATGAAAACACCTGTTTATTATCATACAGCGCCCGCCAGATGTCTATTAGGCCTGTTTTCTCACAAAACCCACGGAGTAGTAGTTGTTTGCCCTGATTGTATTTTGCGGCATTAGAGATTCTGTCCAATTCTGGGTCTATCACACAATTAAAGTCCCCGGATAATAACACTGGGCACCGCTCTCTACCATAAACAAACGTAGCCAAATGCTTCAAGACTGTCATGGCAAACAGTGGAGGAATATACACAAAGGCTAATATGCAGATTCGTCCATTCCATCGACCATAAAGAAAAATGTATCTCCCTTCTGCGTCCAAAGGAACATAATCAACATTTTTATGAACATATACGCTAATCCCGGCGGGAATATGACGAGAAAATGGAGTGAAACTGATGCCCCGCCCATTTTTTAGTTAGATAAACGGGGATCTCTGGCGCTGCATGTGTTTCCAATAGTGCTACTATTGCGGGAAGGTGACGAGAAATCAAGTCGAAAACTATCACCCGTTTTGTTTTGTCCCCAAGCCCACGTACATTCCATGTTAAGACTTTATCATTCATTACGATTCAAGGCTATAGTGGACTCGTCCGCCACCACCAGCGGCAACTGCGGCCGTGCCCAAACCCAACTCGTCCCACCCTCCTACCCCCTGCCTAAACCACCGGCCACCCCCCTTCCCCCTATACTGGTTCACTGATGCGCCACATCATGTCAACCTCTTACGTTTCGCCCATCCGCCAGTGGGTCCGCCCCCGTTGCCCCCATCCTGCCGCGTCCAGCCACCATCCCTCGGATCCGACCCAACAACGTGTTGTTTATTTCTTCACAGAATCCAGCCATTCAAGGGCATCTCTAGGTTTATCAAAGAACAATACCGTTTCCCTGTAGACCACTCTTAATTTTGCGGGGTACAACATAGAATATTTAATATTAACCTCTCGTAGTCTTTTCTTTATGTCATAATATTCCCTGCGCTTGTTTTGAGTGTCCCTAGAAAAGTCGGGGTAGATCTGTATCGGATTCCCATTGTTTTCAATCTCCTGTAGTTCCCTCTTGCGCCGAAGCGCCCAATCTCTATCACTTGAGCGTAGTATTCTAATCAGGAAGGATCGAGGGGGGCCACCATGCTTTTTAAAGGGCATTCTATGGGCTCTCTCCACGCATGACGTGGATGATTCCCCTCCACTTCCCAATGCCTCTATTAGCCATTTTTGTAAAAATTCCCTGGGGTTCTTCCCCTCTACGTCTTCAGGAAAATGCACTATTCTCAAATTATTCCTGCGTGCTCTATCCTCCATGTCTATCAGCTTCATACTGACGCGCTTATTTTCCCTATCTAAATCGTCTATCTTCTTAGCCATCTGTCGCTGTTCTGTTTGAACCTCCGCCAATCTGGATTCTACATGTTTAATGCTAGCCCTGATTTTGTTCATATCATCTCTGATGAGGGTTATATCCATCTGTAATGTCTTTACCGTGGTGGAGATATCTATCACCGATGAAGGATGAAACTAAGCATGTGCGGCCATCTCAGTGAGCCGGACAAGGAAATAAGAAAAAAAAAAACAGCAGGTGGCGCTATACAGATACATTTTATTGAATAACTCAGTGGCTATGCTAAATTTTTAGTTACATGCAATTACAAAAGTATTCAGATCTAGGTGCTGGTTTTAAATATGAAGTATTGAAATATGAAGTATTCAGATCTAGGTGCTGTAGAATATTTTTCGTGGGACAAGCCCTTTAACTTTAAAGCTAAGATTCAGGTAAATCTCGGATGAAAATCGAAATCTTTTTATTCTAAATTTGTTTTACGTCATCTTTCCCAATGCAACTAGTTTAGGAGGTGATGGCAACTAAAGCTCATCAGTGAGAATATATTAAGGCTACTTTCACACTAGCGTTAATATTTTCCGGTATTGAGATCCGTCAAAACGCTTCAGTTTTGTCCCCATTCATTGTCAATGGGGACAAAACGTAACTGAACAGATCGTAGTGCTCCAAAATGCATTCCGTTCCGTTCTCATACCAGAGAGCAAATCGCAGCATGCTGCGGTTTACTTTCCGTCCTGGGATGCGGAGCAAGATGGATCCGTGACCCACATGACCCACAATGCAAGTCAATGGGGACGGATCCGTTTTCTTTGACATAATAGAAAATAGATCCGTCCCCCATTGACTGTCAATGGAGTTCATGATGGATCCGTCTTGGGTATGTTAAATATAATACAACCGGATCCGTTCATAACGGATGCAGATGGTTGTATTATCAGTAATGGACAGCGGTCGCAATAACGCCTGTACAAGCGTCATAGACGTGTGTTCAGGTGATTTTACTCCTCAAAAATACGCCTTAGACTTTTCCCTGCCTTTCATCAGCGCTGTGAACGGGCAGCGCAGTGATGCTGCCTGTGCCTGAACTGACCAATAACAAAGCTCCTTACAGCAAGGAGCTTTGTTATTGGTCGGTGTGAGCGGGCAGCCGGACCATTCTGCACACCGCTCTGAAGTGAGGAGGAAGAGTCCTGTAGCGGTGCTAGATTCTCACCGGGTGGCGCCTGGCGAGGTAAGCGGTCTTGGGCTGTGGGTCACTTCCTCCATGTGCTTACGGCGTCCTCTCCAGTAAAGAATGTGCGCCCAAACTCCATAGCAACTAGATACCAACAAACTCCCCCCAGGGCACTATATGCCTGGGCATGCTTACCCTGGTCGGATGAATAAAAGATCGGGTCCGTGCCAGGCCAGTCGGGTGCAGCGCATGTTGACATGGAGACTGGGGGGGCTGATGGTGATGTGTTGGGGTGGGCTATGAGTTTGGGCGCACGTTCTTCACTGGAGAGGATGCTGTGAGCACATGGAGAAAGTGACCCGCAGCCCGACCGTCCAGAACATGGAATGAATGTGACTATTGGAAGACTTTTATGATTGGTGAGCACATTAAATGAATTTATCGTAATTAGACGGCACAATATGTGATTGGTGCAATGTTATATATGTCCTGCTGGGATCTAAGAGGGCGACTCCAGGAAAACCAAGGAGGGTTGGCAAATAGGCAATAGATTGTCCCAGATATAGGGACAGCCATTTTGCCCCCATTAGGTCTCATGTACACGACTGTATCCATTTTGAGGTCTGAAAATCGCAGATCCACAAAATATGGACATCCATGTGCTATCCACATCTCCATGCTGCAAAAGATAGAGCGTGTCCTGTTCTGGCGGACCCACTGAAGTCAATGGGTCCGCAAGAAAATGCGGATTGCACACGGACCGCATCCGTAAATTTGCATACTGCTAAATGGATACAGTCGTGTGCTTAAGACCTTTATAGTGAAAGCCACAGTGCTCATAGATATGAAGTACAGAGACGCCAAGTACACTATACTGTGCAATAGTCCAATATACCGTGTATAAGACTGTCCTATAACTGCCTCCTGTGCAGACCCCACCCACTGCCACCAAGCCACCCACCCAGTGCCACCAGACCACCCACCGCCACCAGACCACCCACTACTCCCTGGCCCTGCCACAACCACCAGACGTCTCTGTTAAATTCTTATTGCATTGAGTTTTGCGCAGTCTACCGCTCCGATCTCTCCGTGTCAGATTTGGTGCTTCAAGAAAAGTAGGGATTCAGACTTCTGAGAGATACATTTAAAATGGTCAAAATGTGCTATTCCCGCATGGAAGACATTATAGAGGAGACTGGTAATGGTTTCCTTGCAGAAATAGCAACATCTTAACATTATTTAGGCCTATGTATTATATATATGAATTACCGCAAATTTCGTACTCCTCCTCGGCTAAAAATACTCCTCAAAAATGGTTTAAGGAGCATTTTTACTCTTCTGGAAAAAATGTAGCGTGACCTCTGGTAACGGAAGCGTTTTTGCTGAACCCTGCCAGATCCAGCAAAAACGCTAGTGTGAAAGTAGCCTAAGGGTACATTCATACGACCGTATAATTTTATCCGCATCCGTTCCGCATTTTGTGGAATAGATGCGGATCCATTCATTTCTATGGGTGAATAAATTGTGCGGACAACATTCAGTGTTTCCGCATTTCTAGTCCGCAAAAATATGACGCTTGTCCTACTATTGTCCGCACAGATCGGTCCACAGCCCCATTCAAGTCAATGGATACGCAAATTGCGGATGACATACAGAGCCGTTTCCGTATTTTTGAAGGCCTTAATAATGATTTTTTTTCTCTCTATCTTTTTTTTTCCTTCTATTTTTTACGGACCGTAAAAAAACAGAAGACATACGGAACACAAACAGAAGTCATTTGTCCGCAAAATGTGGACACACAGTTCCGTTATTTGCAGACCGCAAAACGGAAAGGATTACACACGGTCGTGTAAATGTACCCTAAACTGCATTTTTGCAGGTTTATTATCAGGTATAAACATAGCAAAAAAACTGTCGAAAGGTTAAAAGGTCGGAAAACTGAAATGCGTAGGGGGTTTAAAGCCGCCACGTCTTTAAAGCCCCTTATAGCAAAAGCAATTCAGCTTTTCAGCAGCGAGGTGTCAGCTGATCACAACACGCAAGGTTAGAATTATCGCCTGCCGGCAGTGCTTCTGAGCGAAGCTTTTATCCCAGCAGGGCAGTGCTCCAGAGCACTGGGAAACCTCAAGGTTAATGGCTTGAGTTCTCTGCTCCTCAGACACAATGGAAGGATGTGAGGCTATAAAGGGAAGCGGGAGGAAAGGTGCTGCCAATGTGCTCACACAGCATTTAGAAAGTATACGGGCTTATATTCTATAAGCTAGCTTCAGGCAGCCACTGAGCAGCAGTAAAGTCAGCAGCACACAGTATTTCAGAATTGGTAGGTTAGGCAAGACTTACACATATCAGGTGTCAGTGGATAAGAGTATTTAATGAGGATTACATTACAAAGTTGTCATATGTGTAGTAACGAGGTCGCTTATGGCCCAGAAAAAAACTCAAAGGGGTATTGCGATTACTCAGAGTTAGGCCTCTTGCACACAACCGTATGGCTTTTTCAGTATTTTGTTGTCCGGCAAAAATACGGATGACGTCGTGTGCATTCATTTTTTGGCGGAACGGAACAGCTGGCCCCTGATAGAACAGTACTATTTTTGTCCGTTATGCGGACAATAATAGGACATGTTCTATCTTTGAACGGAACGGAAAAACAGAAATACGTAAACGGAAGGCATACGTAGTACCTTCCTTTTTTTTGCGGATCTATTGAAATGAATGGTTCCGTATATGGCCTTAAGCTACTTTGACACCAGTTAAGGCCTCTTTCCCACGGGCGCGTGCGCCCCGTGGTCGTGCTGTGGCCCACAAAATGTAGGCCCCAATGCACGAGCACAGTCCGTGGGGCAGCCGCAGTGGAACGCGGACCCATTCACTTAAATAGGTCCGCGATCCGGCCGTTCCACAAAAAGATAGGACATGTTCTATCTTTTTGCGGAACGGAAGTACGGGACGAAACCCCGTAGTGCTTCCGTAGGGCTCGGTTCCGTTCCGCACCATTCCGCATCTCCAGATTTGCGGACCCACTGAAGTGAATGGGTCCGCATCCATGATGCGGAATGCCCACAGAACGGCACCCGTGTATTGCTGATCCGCAAATGCGATCCGCAATACGGCAATGGGGCGCACACGCCCGTGGGAAAGAGGCCTAATAGTCATAAAGACCGCGCAGCTCCAGATAGATATAGATCCGAGCAAATTGTAGTAGATAGACAACAGTCTCGCTATAGTCAATCACTGTTATGTCAAGCGTGGACTCCACAGTAACTCTCGTCTGCACCTCCCATATTGGAAAGGACAGAATGGCCAAGAATAGTGAAGTACTGCTAGCACTTGATATCAAACCGGTATTTATTATACTTACAAGATTCCATAAAACATAGACATGTAAAATTTAAAATCGGTCTCCCGTCACTCGCCCGAAACGGGTTTCGCCTCTGCTTCGTCAGGGGCATATGTACCACCCTTCAGGGGTTTGTCTCTTATACCTTCCCTCTATTTACATTAATTACCTTTCATACTTTTATTTTAATTCATTCCATATCTTCTCATACATAATTGCATACCTACATCTAATTCATATTGTACAATCAAAGAAAAAATTAATATGAAAAATAAAGCTTCCATGTACAAATAGGGGTTCATACCCCAAAACATTTATATTTCCTCAAACTATTCAAATTCCCTAGTTCCCCTTCCTCAATCACAAGGGGTGTGAGCACGAGTCAAAATTCCATATCCACATATTTTATACCAGATCCCACTTATTAACCAGCCAAACACAGATTAGTTATACATTTCCATTTTTAAATCGACATATGTAATTTATCCACAAATGGACTCCCACTATCACTTCTCATTCACATAGATGGAATCTCATGCTTAGTTTTTAAATCTAACAGCAGTCAAGGTTTGGGAGTAACCCAAATAGTCCAGCTGCTTTTTTGCAACTAGAGTATACACCAGCCTTATGTATCTGCCTAATAGCAGTCTAGGCTTGGGAGTGACCCTAAGGCCCCTTTCATACGAGCGAGTTTTCCGCGCGGGTGCAATGAGTGACGTGAACGCATTGCGTCCGCAATGGGTCTATATACATGAGTGTTGTTTTTCACGCATCAGTTTTGCGTTGCGTGAAATTCGCAGTATGCTCTATATTCTCTGTTTTTCACGCAGCCCTGTCCCCATAGAAGTGAATGGGGCTGCGTGAAAATCCCAATGTACCTGCCAGCAAGTGCGGGTGCGATGCGTTTTTCGCTGATGGTTGCTAACAGATGTTGTTTGTAAACCTTCAGTTTTTTATCACGCGTGTGAAAAATGCATCAATGCGCATTGCACCCGCGCAAAAAAAAACTGAACGCAATCAAAGACAAAACTGAATGGACTTGCTTGCAAAATTGCGCATTTTTAACTGAACGCATCAGGAATGTATCCGGAACGTATTTGGACCTAATCCACCACGCTCGTGTGCAAGAGGCCTAATCGTCTGGCTGCTTTTCTGCAACTAGAGTGTAAATCTGTTTGGGAGTGACTCTAAGGCCTCTTTTACACGGGCGTCGCGTTTGAGGGCCGGATAGGAAGCAGGTGCATTGCGGGAAAATGCGTGATTTTTCCGCGCGAGTGCAAAGCGTTTTAATGCGTTTTGCACGCGCGTGAGAAAAATAGGCATGTTTGGTACCCAGACCCAAACCCGGACTTCTTCACAGAAGTTCGGGCTTGGGATCGGTGTTCTGTAGATTTTATTATTTTCCCTTATAACATGGCTATAAGGGAAAATAATAGCATTCTGAATACAGAATGCATAGTAAAAAGTCCATTGAGGGCTTAAAAATAATAAACAAATTTAACTCACCCCATCCACTTGGTCGCGTAGTTGATCTCCTCTTCTTTCTTCAGGACGTGGGTAAAGGACCTTTGATGACATCACTGCACTCATCACATGGTCCAACGCTATAGTGATGGACCATGTGATGGATCATGTGATGGACCATGTGATGAGCGCAGTGACATCATCAAAGGTCCTTTACCCAGGTCTTGAAGAAAGAAGAGGAGATCCGCTACACGATCAAGTGGATGGAGTAAGTTAAAGTGATGCGTGAAAAACCATCGCTCGTGCACAGCCCCATAGAAATGAATGGATCCGGATTCAGTGCGGGTGCAATGCGTTCACCTCACGCATTGCACCCGTGCGGAAAACTCGCCCGTGTGAAAGAGGCCTAATAGTCTAGCTGCTTTTTTTGACACTAGGGTGTACACCGACTTTCTTGTATCAGTCTGGACCTGATAGTTACTCTAATAGTCTAGCTGCCTTCGCAACTAGAGTATACATCATATTTGAAATATTAAAAAAGGATTCGAATCACATAGTGTGTCCCTACATTTCAAAAAGGTTTATAATAAAAATCCAATTGGACTATTAATTGGACCATGGTGTGAATTGGACTCACTACGCCAGAGACCAGCTCCGCCCATAGTAGGAATAGCAATTGGGGACTTAAATTTTTATTCCTACTTTCACACCAGCATTTTTGCTGGATCCATCCAACGCTTCCGTTACTGATAATACAACGGAACGGATCCGGTTGTATTATCCCTAACATAGCCAAGACGGATCCGTCATGAACTCCATTGAAAGTCAATAAGGGACGGATCCGTTTTTTATTGTGTCAGAGAAAACTGATCCGTCCCCATTAACTTACATTGTGTGTCAGGACGGATCCGTCTTGCTTCGCACTACATCGCGGACAGAAAAACACTGCTTGCAGCCCTATTTTATCTGCGATAGGAGCGCGACCAAATGGAATGGAATGCATTCTGGTGCATTCCTTTTCGATCAGTTCAGTTTTGTCCCCATTGACAATGAATGGGGACAAAATGGAAGCGTTTCCCCCCGCTATTGAGATCCTATGATGGATCTCAATAGCAGAAAGGGAAAGTGCAAGTGTGAAAGTAGCCTTATGCTGAAATATTTTGCAATGTAATAAAATCCCAAATATACTCTTATTAAATGTTCTCTCTATACATTTGTAGGCCACCAAAACCTGCAGGCTGTTGTCGTGCTCTGGTCGAGCATGCCCTTGAACTGAGGACTGAGATTTGTGCCTCACTAGGCTCTGCTAACAGCCAATGAATGTGCAGATGTGCACACAGAGCAGAGCTGCAGGGGATTGTGGGAAATGTAGTTTGAGGAGATGGTTGTTAGTCATGTGGGACAGACATTGCAGCCATGACAGTATTCACTGGGATCAAAGAGCAGTGGAGGCTCATGGAGTGAATACAATGTACAGATTATCCATTTGAAGGTGCAAACCATCAATATACAGTACAGACCAAAAGTTTGGACACACCTTCTCATTCAAAGAGTTTTCTTTATTTTCATGACTATGAAGGCATCAAAACTATGAATTAACACATGTGAAATTACAGGGAGTGCAGAATTATTAGGCAAGTTGTATTTTTGAGGATTAATTTTATTATTGAACAACAACCATGTTCTCAATGAACCCAAAAAACTCATTAATATCAAAGCTGAATATTTTTGGAAGTAGTTTTTAGTTTGTTTTTAGTTTTAGCTATTTTAGGGGGATATCTGTGTGTGCAGGTGACTATTACTGTGCATAATTATTAGGCAACTTAACAAAAAACAAATATATACCCATTTCAATTATTTATTTTTACCAGTGAAACCAATATAACATCTCAACATTCACAAATATACATTTCTGACATTCAAAAACAAAACAAAAACAAATCAGTGACCAATATAGCCACCTTTCTTTGCAAGGACACTCAAAAGCCTGCCATCCATGGATTCTGTCAGTGTTTTGATCTGTTCACCATCAACATTGCGTGCAGCAGCAACCACAGCCTCCCAGACACTGTTCAGAGAGGTGTACTGTTTTCCCTCCTTGTAAATCTCACATTTGATGATGGACCACAGGTTCTCAATGGGGTTCAGATCAGGTGAACAAGGAGGCCATGTCATTAGATTTTCTTCTTTTATACCCTTTCTTGCCAGCCACGTTGTGGAGTACTTGGACGCGTGTGATGGAGCATTGTCCTGCATGAAAATCATGTTTTTCTTACCTTGCAGACTTCTTCCTGTACCACTGCTTGAAGAAGGTGTCTTCCAGAAACTGGCAGTAGGACTGGGAGTTGAGCTTGACTCCATCCTCAACCCAAAAAGGCCCCACAAGCTCATCTTTGATGATACCAGCCCAAACCAGTACTCCACCTCCACCTTGCTGGCGTCTGAGTCGGACTGGAGCTCTCTGCCCTTTACCAATCCAGCCATCTGGCCCATCAAGACTCACTCTCATTTCATCAGTCCATAAAACCTTAGAAAAATCAGTCTTGAGATATTTCTTAGCCCAGTCTTGACGTTCAGCTTGTGTGTCTTGTTCAGTGGTGGTCGTCTTTCAGCCTTTCTTACCTTGGTCATGTCTCTGAGTATTGCACACCTTGTGCTTTTGGGCACTCCAGTGATGTTGCAGCTCTGAAATATGGCCAAACTGGTGGCAAGTGGCATCTTGGCAGCTGCACGCTTGACTTTTCTCAGTTCATGGGCAGTTATTTTGCGCCTTGTTTTTTCCACATGCTTCTTGCGACCCTGTTGACTATTTTGAATGAAACGCTTGATTGTTCGATGATCACGCTTCAGAAGCTTTGCAATTTTAAGAGTGCTGCATCCCTCTGCATGATATCTCACTATTTTTGACTTTTCTGAGCCTGTCAAGTCCTTCTTTTGACCCATTTTGCCAAAGGAAAGGAAGTTGCCTAATAATTATGCACACCTGATATAGGGTGTTGATGTCATTAGACCACACCCCTTCTCATTACAGAGATGCACATCACCTAATATGCTTAATTGGTAGTAGGCTTTCGAGCCTATACAGCTTGGAGTAAGACAACATGCATAAAGAGGATGATGTGGTCAAAATACTAATTTGCCTAATAATTCTGCACGTAGTGTATATACATAACAAAAAGTGTGAAACAACTGAAAATATGTCATATTCTAGGTTCTTCAAAGTAGCCACCTCTTGCTTTGATTACTGCTTTGTACACTCTTGGCATTCTCTTGATGAGCTTCAAGAGGTAGTCACCTGAAATGGTCTTCCAACAGTCTTGAAGAAGTCCTAGAGATGCTTAGCACTTGTTGGCCCTTTTGCCTTCACTCTGCGGTCCAGCTCACCCCGAACCATCTCGATTAGGTTCAGGTCCGGTGACTGTGGAGGCCAGGTCATCTGGCGCAGCACCCCATCACTCTCCTTCATGGTCAAATAGCCCTTACTTTCAAAGTTTTCCCAATTTTTCGGAATAACTGACCTTCATTTCTTAAAGTAATGATGGCCACTCGTTTTTCTTTACTTAGCTGCTTTTTTCTTGCCATAATACAAATTCTAACAGTCTATTCAGTAGGACTATCAGCTGTGTATCCACCTGACTTCTCCACAACGCAACTGATGGTCCCAACCCCATTTATAAGGCAATAAATCCCACTTATTAAACCTGACAGGGCACACCTGTGAAGTGAAAACCATTTCAGGTGACTACCTCTTGAAGCTCATCAAGAGAATGCCAAAAGAATGCAAAGCAATAATCAAAGCAAAAGGTGGCGAATTTGAAGAACCTAGAATATTACATATTTTCAGTTGTTTCACACTTTTTTGTTATGTATATAATTCCACATGTGTTAATTCATAGTTTTGATGCCTTCAGTGTAAATCTACAATTTTCATAGTCATGAAAATAAAGAAAACTCTTTGAATGAGAAGGTGTGTCCAAACTTTTGGTCTGTACTGTAGGTACATATCTACGGTATAAGGTAGGTTATACAGTATACAGTACACTACACTACAGCATTTGAAAAAAAGTTAAGTGACTGCGGTACCCCAGACCTGGGGGTATCTGCAATTGTAAATTATTTTTTGTTGTTATGATTTATTGTCATGTATTGGCCATATGTACCAGCAGGAGGATGTATGATTCGCTTTGCTAGGTAGGAACAGGGCTAACCACCCTTTTCCTCCCCTTTTGGTAGTAGTGGGCTGGTCCTGCTTCCTGACAGGAGGGGACGTTCGTGTGTAAGAGGAGAGGAAGCACATACCAGAGCTCCTACTTCTGGGAACTATATGTGGTTCTCCAGAGAATCAAGAGCTTCAAGAGACAAGACAGCAGAGTGATCACTGCTGCAAGGTGTGGGACTACGGCTCAGACATCCATCACCTAAACCACCACTAGGCCAGACAAAGCTCAAGTCTTGAACCTAAACAGTGGACACTAATGCCAACAAGTGCCAATATATAGTTATGCAACCTAACCCCATACCTACTCGACTGGTGCCAGAAACTCCACTTTGAATCTGGTGCTATTGGATGTACCTCATGTTATATTTTGTGTACTAAGTAAAAATAGACTTATGCGTTCACTTGTGGACTTCATTTCCACTGCACCAATCCCTAGGGAGCAGTGGCCTGAGGGAGTACACTGTGACACAACATCTCATCAGGGCCACTACCACTCCCACCTTCTGCACTCTCTCCTCAGGGGCTTGCTGCATAACCAGAATACCGATTCAAAGCCTTTATATAGCTGATTAAAATTGTCACAAAATGTCTCATAGTAATCAATACTCACCCCACTGATTCCCCTTACCTTTCCTTTTCCAACTCAGGTCCTGTCACTGGAGATGCAGGAAGTGTGATTCCTCAATCACTGATCACAGCACTAGGCTGAGTTTTCTCATTTTCGTATCGAAAGGGATCATAAAGTAGACTCATGAGGGTACAGAAGAGTCAGGGGATCAGTAAGGTGAGTATTGCTTCTTATACAGGGAGTGCAGAATTATTAGGCAAATGAGTATTTTGACCACATCATCCTCTTTATGCATGTTGTCTTACTCCAAGCTGTATAGGCTCGAAAGCCTACTACCAATTAAGCATATTAGGTGATGTGCATCTCTGTAATGAGAAGGGGTGTGGTCTAATGACATCAACACCCTATATCAGGTGTGCATAATTATTAGGCAACTTCCTTTCCTTTGGCAAAATGGGTCAAAAAAAGGACTTGATAGGCTCAGAAAAGTCAAAAATAGTGAGATATCTTGCAGAGGGATGCAGCACTCTTAAAATTGCAAAGCTTCTGAAGCGTGATCATCGAACAATCAAGCGTTTCATTCAAAATAGTCAACAGGGTCGCAAGAAGCGTGTGGAAAAACCAAGGCGCAAAATAACTGCCCATGAACTGAGAAAAGTCAAGCGTGCAGCTGCCAAGATGCCACTTGCCACCAGTTTGGCCATATTTCAGAGCTGCAACATCACTGGAGTGCCCAAAAGCACAAGGTGTGCAATACTCAGAGACATGGCCAAGGTAAGAAAGGCTGAAAGACGACCACCACTGAACAAGACACACAAGCTGAAACGTCAAGACTGGGCCAAGAAATATCTCAAGACTGATTTTTCTAAGGTTTTATGGACTGATGAAATGAGAGTGAGTCTTGATGGGCCAGATGGATGGGCCCGTGGCTGGATTGGTAAAGGGCAGAGAGCTCCAGTCCGACTCAGACGCCAGCAAGGTGGAGGTGGAGTACTGGTTTGGGCTGGTATCATCAAAGATGAGCTTGTGGGGCCTTTTCGGGTTGAGGATGGAGTCAAGCTCAACTCCCAGTCCTACTGCCAGTTTCTGGAAGACACCTTCTTCAAGCAGTGGTACAGGAAGAAGTCTGCATCCTTCAAGAAAAACATGATTTTCATGCAGGACAATGCTCCATCACACGCTTCCAAGTACTCCACAGCGTGGCTGGCAAGAAAGGGTATAAAAGAAGAAAATCTAATGACATGGCCTCCTTGTTCACCTGATCTGAACCCCATTGAGAACCTGTGGTCCATCATCAAATGTGAGATTTACAAGGAGGGAAAACAGTACACCTCTCTGAACAGTGTCTGGGAGGCTGTGGTTGCTGCTGATGGTGAACAGATCAAAACACTGACAGAATCCATGGATGGCAGGCTTTTGAGTGTCCTTGCAAAGAAAGGTGGCTACATGTATATTGGTCACTGATTTGTTTTTGTTTTGTTTTTGAATGTCAGAAATGTATATTTGTGAATGTTGAGATGTTATATTGGTTTCACTGGTAAAAATAAATAATTGAAATGGGTATATATTTGTTTTTTGTTAAGTTGCCTAATAATTATGCACAGTAATAGTCACCTGCACACACAGATATCCCCCTAAAATAGCTAAAACTAAAAACAAACTAAAAACTACTTCCAAAAATATTCAGCTTTGATATTAATGAGTTTTTTGGGTTCATTGAGAACATGGTTGTTGTTCAATAATAAAATTAATCCTCAAAAATACAACTTGCATAATAATTCTGCACTCCCTGTATAATTTTACACCATCTTTTTTTTAAATGTAAGCAGCCGAACAACCTCTTTAAGCCTAGTCAAACTCTCTAAAGGTACTATTAGACCACATGATTATCTGCAAATTATCATGAGCGTCCATAGGAAGCTCATTACCGATAATTAGCTCATATAAACGAGGAGCCGATCAGCCGATGAATGAGCATTTGCTCATTCATCAGCTGGAGGGCATCTTTTATCAAGATGCCTGATTATCGGCAGAACATCTCCCTGTGTAATCAGGGATGTGCTGCCCATAATGAAGAGAACTGAATGAGGCAGGAATGACTGCGGTAGTCATCGCTCCTCCAAGCATTCTGTGTGCATCAACCTATGTAATCAGGCAGGTGCAAATGGGCGCAGATTGATGTGTTATCCATTGGCGCTTGCACTGTCTGTACACTGGGCAGTGTAATAGCACCTTGAGTGTGGCAATTATGTTCTTTAGAAAAAAGAACAGATATATTAGGAAGCTCTGTGCACTTTACAGGCCATGACTGGGACCCCGGCATTTAGCTGTAATTTGCCAGAAAACCTGTCAGAAAATGCTCAATTTTCTTGCAATGCAAACACAGGAGAAATTACTTGAAACATTAATGGAGATTGATAGACTGTCCAGGTAAAGCTTGGACAGGACAGGAAAAATTCTGTGTTTCTTGTGAGGTTTTTGCTGGCATTTTTTCCAGCTTTTCTTTTGCAAAAAATGCTGTGGCCAGATGCTTAAAGCCACTACAAACAGTGGCCTAGATTTACTAATATATTTGTGTGTAGACTCTTTCTAAAAGTGGCGCAAATTGGTGCATTTTGATGCAACTATGCCCTTAAAGGGGTTTTCAGGTACTTAAACCTAACTACACTTAGGATGGCCCATCAACATTTTATCGATGCGGGTCTGACCCCTGGGACTACGCCAATTTAAAGGGGTTAGACCAGCGTTAGACTAAAGTCCCTTGGGCCCACCCTCTGAGTATATAGGACCTTAAAGGAGTTGTCCGAGTTATTTTTTTGTTCTTTGTATGTTTCTAACTAGTCAAATGAAAGGACTTTACAGTTGACTCACTTTATCTCCAGTGGCTGGTTTCTCCGATTTCACTGAGGGTCACATGACCTGTGATGTCAGCTTCTCTCCCTGCTCTGATGATGTGTTGTGCATAAAGCCTAAGAGATCAGATATGTGTCTGTACATCAGACGTTACTGGGCTAACTACGCCCCCCCCTCCCCCCGGTCTGCTGCTGCTCTCTGCCCTGTGTCTCCCTCTCACTGGATATTTCAGGAAAGATTAACCCCTTCAGCTGCACAGACTCAGGGCTGAAAGCTTTACTGAGTAGCTGCAGGCAGTGAGGAGACAAATGCTGGGCACAGGACCTGACAGACTAGAGGAGTTCTGCACAAGAACAGGTAGGGAGAAGATCCTGTGTGTATCAGCAGTGTCATTGTACATCTGGGACTTGTAGTCCTACACATACAACATGCTGCAGAGTCTCCCAGCAGGCAGACATGTCACTCAGGGCAGACTTATTCACTCCCTTAGCAGAGCAGGCGGAGGGGCAGAGATTGTTGTTATTGCAGGTTAACAAAGGGCCAGAAGAGAACCAGGGAAATGAGGAAATAGGATTTTTTTCTTTACCTAAAACTTGCTTAGCTCAGTTATATATTGCTGCCCATCAGATTTACAGTGCTATATATTTTTTTTTATATAACTCGGGCAACCCCTTTAAGGGCCCTGTTTTACTAGGGTTCCGTTATTGTCAGAACTTGGGCAAACCGGAGGATCCTCTGGTACTCTGATGAGCCAGTCCAAACCTGGGTTGGACACTTTCTGGCTTCTTTTGACCAATAAAAAACCTATAAAGAAGCTGCCAGACCGCATGAAGATACAATAACAATTTATTTAACATGATTAAAGGGGCAATACATAATAAGACAAACAAAACAAGTACAGGAACAAGGCAACATCACCAGAGGGGAGCACACTGGCAACAAACCACACTGCTTCACATTATAAAAAAAATGAAGAAAAAGATAAAGTGCAATAAAGATAAAGTGCAATTATAATGGCAGAGTGTATTACCCATGCTGTACCTCCTCCGAGATGGCTCCCACCCTGACGTGTGTTTCGGCCTCCATGCATATGTAGGATGACTATATGACACTTACTAATATAGCCTCTATGCCATTTGCTATATTTCATAAGTAATGTCCCCTTGTTGGGCAAATCTTCACAGGAGACCTGTCCATAAGATGGCCGCTGCTTAGAGGGTCATATGACAAGGCAAAAATAATTCCAGACACATCACTCAGCCTTCCCCCCTCAAATATGCCTAATCTGCCATCTTGCAATGTTGAGTGTAGGTGTGGTCTATTTTAATGGAGGAGATTGACTGATTTGCCTGGTCATGTGACCTTCAATCAGCAGCCATTTTATGGACAGGATCTCTGTGTGGACAGCACAAAATACTTGGCCAACAAGGGAGAATACGTTATGAATTGTAGGCAATGGTGCAGAATATCAACAAAGACTATATCAGTAAGTGTCATATAGTCATCTTACAAACACATTGGTCAACCGTAACCAGAAAGTGGCCAAACCCTTTAACAGATCAAGCTTCTGCAATGCAACCCCTTAGACTATAGCATAGGTCTCCTCCATACTGTTGGGATAAGGTAGGACTGCAACAGGAAGTAGAGCTGCAAGTCAGGTAAAAGCCAGCCAGATCTGGAACTAATGCACTATGAAAACTTTTCATAAAAATACAATATTGTAAGTATGAAAATAATGTTTTAGGAGCATTATTAGGGGTTAAGAGGAGTTACAGCTACACCTAGACATGCCTGTCAGGACCAATCGCTCTTCTATATTGGAGAAAACTAATACCTGGTGACTATTTGAGGATGCTAGTACAGATTAATTTAAGGCCCAAAATATCAAGTTATTTTCCTTAATAATTACTGTATTCACTTCTTGAAGGATTTTTCTCCACATCTAAAGAAGGTAATGTTCTATACGTAAAGGGAATCTGTCACCCCGATATTGGACTATTTTCTACAGTATTACATGCGCAGTACTGCAGATAAAGAGGTAGGTCACTATTTTATTTTTCCCCCCTGTCAGCACTTTTATGTGTTTATTAGGCCAAAACAGAGCCTAAAGGGCTTCCCAAGTTTTGATAAAGAAACTGTAAAAAAATCACCACTAAAGTGCAAAGTGTGAATAGATCATAATCATGTATGACAATTTATAACAAAGTCTCACGCTGCCATGAATGGAGAAGAGGCCGAGCAGGTGCACATGTCTCCATCCCCCTCTATCGGAGTTTCAAAAATTGCCAAGTACGTGAATAACTCCCACAGTTGTGAATGCAGAGAGCTGGTCATCTGTCTATTTATGGTGGCGTAAGACAGGGGCCTTGTTCCTGAGATAGGAGTGGGTCCTAGAAGTATGATCGGCAACTATCAGAAATGTATGACATACCCTGGGGACATGTCTTAAATGTCCAGATGAGAATATCCCTTTAGAAATAGTGGACCCTTTACGAACCACTAGTCATTATGCACTTGGGTTGAGTAGTAGGCAAAAATTATTGTTAGTGGTTACATTGTGCAGAAAAAGTTGCACATAGTCTGCAGCCTTCATCCCTCCATTTCAATCCCCTTCAAATTCACTTTGCAACCTGCTCCTAGTTTTAGACTGTGCACAGTTATACGTGCTGGAAGTGAAGTCTGTGTGCCTATGTTGCTCCTGTTTTCCCCCTTTCCTCCCTGTCTATAGCATGTGTATGCTAAACTCCTCAGATTTACTGTACTCCCACCTTCACCACACATATCTGACATGTACGACTTCCTCCCCCTCCTTATTTCTATCCCTAAGGCTACATGCACACGACTGTATGTGTTTTGCGGTCCGCAAACTTAGGATCTGCAAAAAAAACGGATGCCATCCGTATTTTTTTGCGGATCCATTGTAACAATGGCTAAAACGAACAAGAATAGGACATGTTATATTTTTTTTGCGGGGTTACGGAACGGACATACGGATGCGGACAGCACACGGTGTGCTGTCTGCATTTTTTGTGGACCCATTGAAATGAATGGGTCCGCATCCTATCCGCAAAAAAACAGGAACGGACACGGAAATAAAAAACAGTTGGAAGAAAAAGTATGTGAACCCTTTTAAATGATATGGATATCTGCACAAATTGGTCATAAAATGTGATCTGATCTTCATCTAAGTGTCACCACCAGACATCTGAGAAGCTCTGACAGACGTCCTTCAGAACCTCCTCCTTGAGGTTCCTTTTGTTTTGCTTTCATTTTCTCATCTCGTTAGCCTCTCTCAGCTGTCATGTAGTTGCACTGATTGCATCCCTTTAAATCCCTTCCCATACTGCATCACTTTGCGGTTTATATTACTTCCTGAAGTGTGTGCATGCTGATGCTACTACTGAGTCTTCTACAGATAAGTTTTGTTCATTCATTTGTGTTTTCCTATTTGCTGGATCCCAGGTGACCCTGACTCCCTCCGTATCAAGTGTAGGGAGCCGGTGGTCGTGTCCCCTCACTATTATAGGGTGTTCAGGTGTTATACAGTCGAGGTACAAGGATATGCGATCATCTACCATTGAGATTTTCGCATAGGCTGAGCAGTTAGGGAGAGAGCCAGGTCTGTTGCAGGGCTCCCCCTTTTGTTCCTTAGTTTTGGATCCAGTCAGTCGGATCTTCATTTTGTGTCTTCTAGTTTTCTGTACACCTTCCGTGACACTAAGTCACAACAATAGACAATCACAGTCTACTTAAACTAATAACACACAAAGAATTAAATGTTACCATGTTTTTATTGAACACACCATGTAAACATTCACAGTGCAGGTGAAAAAAGTATGTGAACCCTTGGATTTATTAACTGGTTGAACCTCCTTTGGCAGCAATAACTTCAACCAAACGTTTCCTGTAGTTGCAGATCAGACGTGCACAACGGTCAGGAGTAATTCTTGACCATTCATCTTTACAGAACTGTTTCAGTTCAGCAATATTCTTGGGATGTCTGGTGTGAATCGCTTTCTTGAGGTCATGCCACAGCATCTCAATCGGGTTGAGGTCAGGACTCTGACTGGGCCACTCCAGAAGGCGTATTTTCTTCTGTTTAAGCCATTCTGTTGTTGATTTACTTCTATGCTTTGGGTTGTTGTCCTGTTGCAACACCCATCTTCTGTTGAGCTTCAGCTGGTGGATAGATGGCCTTAAGTTCTCCTGCAAAATGTCTTGATAAACTTGAGAATTCATTTTTCCTTCGATGATAGCAATCCGTCCAGGCCCTGACGTAGCAAAGCAGCCCCAAACCATGATGACCCACCACCATACTTCACAGTTGGGATGAGGTTTTGATGTCGGTGTGCTGTGCCTCTTTTTCTCCACACATAGTGTTGTGTGTTTCTTCCAAACAAGTCAACTTTGGTTTCATCTGTCCACAGAATATTTTGCCAGTACTGCTGTGGAACATCCAGGTGCTCTTGTGCAAACTGTAAACGTGCAGCAATGTTTTTTTGGGACAGAAGTGGCTTCCTCTGTGGTATCCTCCCATGAAATCCATTCTTGTTTAGTGTTTTACATATCATAGATTCGCTAACAGGGATGTTAGCATATGCCAGAGACTTTTGTAAGTCTTTAGCTGACACTCTAGGATTCTTCTTTACCTCATTGAGCAGTCTGTGGTGTGCTCTTGCAGTCATCTTTACAGGACGACCACTCCTAGGGAGAGTAGCAGCCGTGCTAAACTTTTTCCATTTATAGATAATTTGTCTTACCATGGACTGATGAAGAGCAAGGCTTTTGGCGATACTTTTATAATCCTTTACAGCTTTATGTAAGTCAACAATTCTTAATCATAGGTCTTCTGAGAGCTCTTTTGTGTGAGGCATCATTCACATCAGGCAATGCTTCTTGTGAAAAGCAAACCCAGAACTGGTGTGTGTTTTTTTAGGGCAGGGCAGCTGTAACCAACATCTCCAATCTCATCTCATTGATTGGACTCCAGTTGGCTGACACCTCACTCGAATTAGCTCTTGGAGATGTCATTAGTCTAGGGATCCACATACTTTTTCCACCTGCACTGTGAATGTTTACATGATATGTTCAATAAAAACATGGTAACATTTAATTCTTTGTGTGTTATTAGTTTAAGCAGACTGTGATTGTCTATTGTTGTGACTTAGATGAAGATCAAATTACATTTTATGACCAATTTGTGCAGAAATCCATATCATTCCAAAGGGTTCACATACTTTTTCTTGCAACTGTATGTTCGTGTGCATGAGGCCTAACAGTGAAAGTAATAGGGCGAGTCACCAGAAACATGAGCAGTGCTCTGACAGATATATGTCAGACTCTGTAGCACCAGCAGCTAGGTGAAGGACTTACACATATTCTCCAGAAGCAAAAGAATATGACAATTTTTAACAAAGAAGTTGCTTAAATTTGCATTCAAGAAGCAAATAAAAAAAATAAAAACATCATTGCAAATGAGTCCATAGCATTTAACAAATTGCATTCAGGGAGCACATTTTTTTGGGTCCTGCAATTAATAATATACCTGACAAAAGGGCTTAGGGCTCTAACTGGCCCCGAGTACTGCCATAATGCCCACATGGTCAGTCTACCCCAGGAGGTATACATATAAAAAAGTGAAGGGGTCCAGCTTCCCAATAACGTGGAATCTTTTTAATTATTCAGTGCAGTAAAAACCATATACATCCATGTCTACACGTTTCGGATCCTACAATATAGATCCTTACTCTTTGTCATGAGTAAGGATCTATAGTGTAGGGTCCGAAACGCGTAGACCTGGATGTATATGGTTTTTACTGCACTGAATAATTAAAAATATTCCACGTTATTGGGAAGCTGGACCCCTTCACTTTTTTATTTGGATATATACCCTCATGCCCAGGTTCCCGGCGTGGTCCGTGCATCCTCTCTATTGGCCTCAGGTGAGCGCACCACTTCTGCTTCTTTCCGTCCAGGAGGTATACATGGATGGATGCTATTCTCTGAGGTATTCTCACCCTCCATAGGTTAAACCTGAATATATTTTCTGTGTTCTTTTGTAATTTATGTAAGATACTAAAACCTTCTAGCGCACAACGTTGTGTAGCCTGGCTCCCTCTAGTTTCTGGGCATGACCCCTTATTTCAAGCACATCTCTCTGATATCTGCTTCCTGCTGTCCTTTGTTGCATCTATTTTTTCTACCTTTAAAGAGGATTTAAACATGTCATTTTTGAGAACCAGATGACTGAATTTTGGTGTAAAGCCAGCCCATCTTGAACATTACACTATAATCTTTAGGTTTTCTAAAGAGAGTTTTAGAAGATAAGAAAAGAATACCTTCTCTCCTGGATTAGTTCCGAAGGAAAGAGCACAGTTTGACCTTGAAAACATGTTCTCAAAAAGCAGAACACTGGTACTTAGCAAGTGTATCCACTGTAATAATTACAGGCATTCAGGGCTCTAATTCCACTACTCAATTCTACTTGCCTGCACTTTGAAATTACCTAAGTCACATGAGCAAGGCAACCTGCTAATTACCTGTCATGCTCCAGGTAGCATGATTAATGTGCATGGTGCAGGCGGGCAAAAATCAGCACCAGGCAGGTAAAGGAAGCATGAGGCACTTCAGTCTTCCATAGAAGAGAAGTAGTAAATTAATTCTGGCAAGAACAATTACACCATTCAATTCCACGATTACTGGAAATACTGTCAAAATCTTCAATTGTATGTCAATAAAAAAATCTCCTATTGTTTGATCCCAGTTACATGCTCTATGGGTAAAGACTGGATATCTCATAGTAACACGTTCCGTTTGATGCTGACTTCATCCATACTTGACCTGTTCACTTACACGTTGCAGGATTTAGATTTCTTATACCCTTATGGAGTGGCATAAGAGACTAAGAAAATCTAATTTTCTTTTTCTTGAAAAATCTATAGAATTCCATAGGAGCAGTAGAATGTAATGGTGGAGACTTGGATAGTTAGCTTACCTATTGACATAGCAGTATAAGGTTTGTTGGCTTTACATCTCAATTTTTCTTTGGCAATGGATAAGAAGTTATTTAGGTTCTTTTCCTTTCTACATATACAGTTGTTTTACGCAAAGCAAGGCAAAATCAGACCCCATGGCCAATTGTAGCTAGTCTTGCTTTTTGTGATAAACAAAAATGACCCCTAGCCCTATAAAAGCAGTTGGATGATTGCTCTGGGTCAAATACCCCTGTTCTGTCTTCATACACGTTCACACAGTGTGCAGTCTGACATTCAGCATAAACCATTTCTGTCTTCCAAATAAGAGGACTGTTCTTTGTAGTCTAACTTGTTTATTGGTAAAACAGGTTGTACGCTCTCCAGGAGTGAGAGATTGTACAAGTGTGGTAAAACTACAAGAATACAAATAGCATGTACACTCACCTAAAGAATTATTAGGAACACCATACTAATACGGTGTTGGACCCCCTTTTGCCTTCAGAACTGCCTTAATTCTACGTGGCATTGATTCAACAAGGTGCTGATAGCATTCTTTAGAAATGTTGGCCCATATTGATAGGATAGCATCTTGCAGTTGATGGAGATTTGAGGGATGCACATCCAGGGCACGAAGCTCCCGTTTCACCACATCCCAAAGATGCTCTATTGGGTTGAGATCTGGTGACTGTGGGGGCCATTTTAGTACAGTGAACTCATTGTCATGTTCAAAAAAACAAATTTGAAATGATTCGAGCTTTGTGACATGGTGCATTATCCTGCTGGAAGTAGCCATCAGAGGATGGGTACATGGTGGTCATGAAGGGATGGACATGGTCAGAAACAATGCTCAGGTAGCCTGTGGCATTTAAACGATGGCCAATTGGCACTAAGGGGCTTAAAGTGTGCCCAGAAAACATCCCTCACACCATTACACCACCACCAGCAGCCTGCACAGTGGTAACAAGGCATGATGGATACATGTTCTCATTCTGTTTACGCCAAATTCGGACTCTACCATTTGAATGTCTCAACAGAAATCGAGACTCATCAGACCAGGCAACATTTTTCCAGTCTTAAACAGTCCAATTTTGGTGAGCTCGTGCAAATTGTAGCCTCTTTTTCCTATTTGTAGTGGAGATGAGTGGTACCCGGTGGGGTCTTCTGCTGTTGTAGCCCACCTTTCTTTCCCATTCTGACATTCAGTTTGGAGTTCAGGAGATTGTCTATACCAGGACCACAACCCTACATGCATTGAAGCAACTGCCATGTGATTGGTTGACTAGATAATCGCATTAATGAGAAATAGAACAGGTGTTCCTAATAATTCTTTAGGTGAGTGTATAAGTATAACATATAGAATAGCATGTACTGTAACATTTGCATAACACTGAAGCAGATGGTAAAATGTCTGCCTAACATAGGACTACACAGGGCCGGCCTTTGGGGTGTGCGGGCTGTGCGGCCGCACAGGGCGCCGTAGCAACAGGGGCGCCGGGCGGCCGACAGCTCACAGTGTAATATGCGGCAGGCGAGGCGGCACTTGTGTTCTCCCTCGGGACGGGCCCCCAGCCCCCTCCCCTGTTTGACCTGATTCCCCCTCCCCTGTGTCAGTGGGGCCAGTCATCTGTATCGCCGTCCTCAGTACAGCGATACAGATGCCTGTGCTGCGGTAGGGGAGGGAGAGGCGTGTCCCTTTCCCTTCCTCTGATAGGCTGCAGGCACTAGGCCGGCAGCCTATCAGAGGCCGGCGCAGGCGGCGTGATGACGTCATCGCGCCGCCTGAGCCATACAGCGTGGGACACAGGCCAGAAGAGGCCTGCATCGCATCACTGACATGGAGGTAAGTATGTGGTTTTTTTTTATTATGTACAATACTTTTACTGGCGGGGGCTGTTATTACTGGCAAAGGGGGGGCTGTTATTACTGGCAAAGGGGGCTGTTATTACTGGCAAAAGGGGGGCTCTTATTACTGGCAAAGGGGGGGCTGTTATTACTGGCAAAGGGGGGGGGGCTGTTATTACTGGCACAGAGGGGCTGTTATTACTGGCACAGAGGGGCTGTTATTACTGACACAGAGGGGCTCTTATTACTGGGGGCTGTTATTACTGGCACAGAGGGGCTCTTATTACTGGGGGCTGTTATTACTGGCAAAGGGGGGCTGTTATTACTGGCACAGAGGGGCTCTTATTACTGGGGGCTGTTATTACTGGCACAGAGGGGCTCTTATTACTGGGGTCTGTTATTACTGATACAGAGGGGCTCTTATTACTTGGGGCTGTTATTACTGGCACAGAGGGGCTCTTATTACTGGGGGCTGTTATTACTGGCACAGAGGGGCTCTTATTACTGGGGGCTGTTATTACTGGCACAGAGGGGCTCTTATTACTGGGGGCTGTTATTACTGACACAGAGGGGCTCTTATTACTGGGGGCTGTTATTACTGGCACAGAGGGGCTCTTATTACTGGGGGCTGTTATTACTGGCACAGAGGGGCTCTTATTACTGGGGTCTGTTATTACTGGCACAGAGGGGCTGTTATTACTGGCACAGAGGGGTCTGTTATTACTGGGGGCTGTTATTACTGGGGGCTGTTATTACTGGCACAGAGGGGCTCTTATTACTGGGGGCTGTTATTACTGGCACAGAGGGGCTCTTATTACTGGGGTCTGTTATTACTGACACAGAGGGGCTCTTATTACTGGGGTCTGTTATTACTGGCACAGAGGGGCTCTTATTACTGGGGGCTGTTATTACTGGCACAGAGGGGCTCTTATTACTGGGGGCTGTTATTACTGGCACAGAGGGGCTGTTATTACTGGCACAGAGGGGCTCTTATTACTGGGGGCTGTTATTACTGGCACAGAGGGGCTCTTATTACTGGGGGCTGTTATTACTGGGGGCTGTTATTACTGGCACAGAGGGGCTCTTATTACTGGGGGCTGTTATTACTGGCACAGAGGGGCTCTTATTACTGGGGGCTGTTATTACTGGCACAGAGGGGCTCTTGTTACTGGGGGCTGTTATTACTGGGGGCTGTTATTACTGGCACAGAGGGGCTCTTATTACTGGGGGCTGTTATTACTGGGGGCTGTTATTACTGGCACAGAGGGGCTCTTATTACTGGGGGCTGTTATTACTGGCACAGAGGGGCTCTTATTACTGGGGTCTGTTATTACTGACACAGAGGGGCTCTTATTACTGGGGTCTGTTATTACTGGCACAGAGGGGCTCTTATTACTGGGGGCTGTTATTACTGGCACAGAGGGGCTCTTATTACTGGGGGCTGTTATTACTGGCACAGAGGGGCTCTTATTACTGGCACAGAGGGGCTCTTATTACTGGGGGCTGTTATTACTGGCACAGAGGGGCTCTTATTACTGGGGGCTCTTATTACTGGGGGCTGTTATTACTGGCACAGAGGGGCTCGTATTACTGGGGGCTCTTATTACTGGGGGCTGTTATTACTGGCACAGGGGGGCTGTTATTACTGGGGGCTGCTATTACTGGCACAGGGGGGCTGCTATTACTGGCATAGGGGGCTATTATTACTGGCACGGGGGGCTGTTAATACTGGCACATGATTGGGGGCACTATAGGGGCATCTACTGAGGCCACAAATTTATAAAATTGCAATTTTATACTGGGACACATGGTGGGTACTATGGGGAAGGGGGGAGAGGAGTACTATGGGGTCATCTACGGGGGGCACTAAGAAGGGGTATTTTATACTTGCAAATTATGGGGAACACTGAGGGCATCTACTGGAGCATTTTATACTGGTACATTATGGGGGGCACTAGGAGGAAGGAGGGTGTGGAGCACTATGGGGTCATTTACTAGGGGCACTATATAGGGGTATTTTATACTGGCACATTATGGGGGCACTATGAGGACATTAGCTCAAATGGGGGCATTACAAGGGGGTATTTTTTGCACTGTCACATTATAAGGAGAATTATTACTACTGGGGTGGGGCATTATGGTGGGCTTTATTACTCCCCCATGGTATGACCCCCTAGTAGCAGCACCAGCCTCTCCCTGCTCTGCTATCCCTCTGCCCCTTCTCCAAATACTTATTATGAAATCTTTCTCATTAGGATAAAACACATCATCAGCTCCGCCGAGCCCCTGGCCAAAGTGTGGAAGTGGCGTCCGAGACCCCCAAGGGCCAAGTAACTGTAAGTGTTCATGTGAAATATGTTTGTTATACACATATAGCATACACTGTGCCACACAATATAATTTTTTTAATTTTTTTGAGGGGGGGTGCCACAAGGTTAGCTCGCACAGGGCGCCTGAACACCTAAGGCCGGCCCTGGGACTACATATCTAGCTAACAGTAGAGACAATTCCCTGAGTAACAATTACAACTGACTGAACAGCTCTGCATAACATCCTATCCTTGAAACAAAGGTAGATCTCTCACCAGATATTATTTTACAAGGATAGTGGAGTTTGAGGAGACATGCATAGGACAGCTCTGCTGATGTGTCCTGCTGACTGGAGGCTTCTCTTACCCAGGATGCTTTGCACTGCTACAATTCTTTGCACCACCCACAATGCAGCAGTCTTTGTAACAGGAAAAACAAAGTGTAATACAACTTAGCACCGCTAGATGGTGCTATAACCACACTAATCACTACAGAAATCCCAAAACTGAGGCAGACGTGAACTGTAATGATTCTGAAACTCTGCTGGGCAGAACAACCCCATTACTCATAATAACATTAGTCATCAAACTACACATTCATTTTTAAATTCCGTAATGTGTCATTGCCATGTTATGTGGTCCACTTCAAAGTTTGACTATCATTTCTCCACACATGTATATTGCATCCCTTATCCAATGCACAGATCATGAAATTAATGTCATGCCTCAGTTCTTTGTACTGACCTTGTATATATTTGTACAGATTCTTAAGATTCCTTCAAAGGTGTCTTTACACTAAGTAGTACACTATGGGAGTCATTTACAATAAGATATACAACATTCTGGCGTTTATCTGTCTCAGATCTGCGACTTTTCTCCGCTCTCACCAGGCCAAAAAAAGGGGGCGTGACGTGGTCTGGGAAGGGCCGACAGGCCCATCTCATTTATCAATTTCTATATAAAAATCACGTGTTGATCACGGCACTCTATCTGAGGCTGATAGGTTTAGGGTGCACGTCTAGGTGCGTTCCTTGCTCCACCTCTCGGAACTAGTAAATGTTTCAAATAATTTAGACAGCACTCCAGTATGCGGTTAATGCTTTTTATTTGCCGGACATAAGGGTCCTTTTAGGAACTGAGGCAACGTTTCGGGCAAAAACACATGCCCTTCATCAGGCTAGTTGCGTGCATGGATGCATGGAGGGCCGGCATTTATCAATTTCTACACCTGTTTTAGATGTAGAAAATAGTCAAAATTTAAGTAAGCAAAGAACCTGTTTTACATTTAGATCAGCAGTGGATGCGCTGAAGTTATGGAGAGGCCGGCGCCTCTTTATAACTTCTGCAGATCCACCATCAGCACAGGGGATTATTAAGACCGAAGTCTAAAACACTAGCTTTAATAAATGACCCCCTAAATGTCAAAACAGTTGAGCATCTAACCATGGACACCTATAGTTCATGGTATGTCTACATGTACTCCATGTACTGTACTTTCACCTGTACCACATCCTTATGTTTTATCCTCATAAATGCTGACCACTGATCAGGAAGCCTCTGAAGCTACCAACTCAGCCAACCGTTAGTCATAACCTCTGCTTTTATAAATTTCCATATGCCCCAACACATCATTTTATCTTGTTGGAGAGACTCACTATCCCATCAACAAAAGGTTGTCCCACAAGATACATTAATCAACTGTCCACAGCATACAGTAGGTACTGTAGTAAATGTCCGATCGTTGGGACCAGCACTGATCACTAGAACATAGGTCTTCAGGCCCAGCTCCTCCTCACTGCACAACCACAGTGAGGATGAGTTTCAATGGTATGGCATGTACATTTGTACTTCATTCATAATCTGTATGGCTGTCGGAGATAGCTGATTACAGCCCATGACCAACTCTGTCAGACCTATAGACTTTGCATAAAAAATGGCAGTACACATCCTTAACTGTGGCTCCAATAAAACTCCACCTCACCGCAGTTGTGGACTGAGGAGCAACTAGGGCTCGGTACTCCCATTCTAATGATCATCGGGTGATCCTTTCGTTCGTGCAGGCACCTAAATTATCGTTTTTGTGCATCAGATCGTGCTGCCCAAAAACAATGCAGCTCTATGAGGATGAACGATCGCAATAGCGATCCCTCCTCCTCATATATTGGAGGTGATCGCTGCATGTAAAGGCAGCGGTCACCTCCACTGAACGAGCAGCTGACTCTCATGAAGGAACACTTCCTTCCTGACAATCTGCTGCTGCTCAGCGCATCTAAATGCACCTCCTCAACATCAGACCACTGTATTTTTAGTAGCCGTATATGTAGTGAAAACAATTATAGTTGTGTATTTTCTTGCCACTTTGAAACAACCTAAAAGCCTGAAAACTGTTTAAAGAAACGTTGATTCAAGTGAAGCTGTTATTGAACTTCATCTCAAGGTCTGGATTCAAGTAATTCCTTCATCCCTCAATTATTCCCCCTATTTATTGCTTCGGAGCCAAAGCCTGGGGTCCAGCGGTATCCAGGTAGGAGCACCGTGACACACTTAAAGAGACATTTAGGCCGCACCACACCACTCGACATTCCTACTAAACCTGGGATGCATTATAGAGGGCCCCAGGGTGAGCACGGCACGTTGCAATTGGCGTCACAAACAGGATCTACTATTGCACCTTGAAGGCCCCCTCAATCTTTAAAAACCCCTACAAGAGACTTTATAGCATCTACTTACCGCTGGAGAGTGTGAATCTGCATCAGTTGCAGCACTGTGAAAAAACAGGGTTTAATCAGCCATCTTGGATTTGGGCATCGTGTGTTGAGAGGAAGACATCCACCCAGCAGAGGGGAGGGAACCAAACAGACTGCCTCCACAGAGGAACCATTCTTACAGCAGAAGGAACTTAAGTGCTCAGTACAAGTTCCCAGGAGGACAGAGAAATCAACTGTACCCCTTACAGGAAGTAGAAGCGGTGGCCATCTTGGAAAATGGAAAATACAGTTTCTTCTTCCCTGGATCCTGAGAAGCAATGTCCAAAGGTCTGAGTGTGTATTGCTGGGGAAAATAACCTTGCTAGAGACTGTTAGGGGCTATAATCTGTCTGCCAGAGCATCATACTCCTCAAAATTGAGCAGTTGCAGCGACTCTTAAAGGAGCCATGCACCAATTCTGCTGCCATTACCCATAGCAATGTGCACTTAAATTACATTTTAGCTGACACTGACCCCTCTAGTCTGGTACAGGGTACCAAGAGCTATGTCTGACTGCGAAGTCGGGCCCTAGAGAGGGAAGAAACTGATTCATCTAGATTTCTGGACTCTACCACTGGTTAAGATAGATGGAAGTCTGAGTGTCTTGTTACTTTGTCCACCTAGTGTGTACCCTGCTGAAGAATTAATCCAGTGTGGATACCTTGGAGGATGGGAGACTGCAGAACCGTCTCCTGTATTAAATCCACCACAGTGGCTCCCCCAGCCACCGAATCAAGTCCTGGTGCTGGTCATTTGCACTCCTACCCCCTGGAGACTCAATTCAGCATGGGTGATAACCCTACACCACTAGTGCTTCTGCAAAGTCTACAGGTAATCCGTGCCACCATAGTTACTCCTGTTACCTCTAAGCCTCCAAATATAGTCAAAGCACCACCTGAGCCCGCCAAACAGGAGTACCTCCCTGATATGAGCTGTAAAAACGAGGAGTCCATTGATAATACTTCATGCACTTGGGAACCACCACCGAATCCAGAGCTCCTGGCTATGAAAGACTAAGGGTCCATCCTTTACTGTTGTCCAGAGAATCTGTCACCTACCAGAAAAAAAGCCAAGGCTTACAGATGATCCTCCAGAAGAGGTTGATCCTGCAGTTCCAAGTTCTGCCACAGAAGGCCACCAGGACATTGCAGATGAAGTTTCTTATGGAGTTGCATCCGCAGAGAGAACCAGAGCTAGCAGTGACAGCTATGAGGATGTCACACAGCTTAAAGAAGTACCTCAAATATGGGACCCAGGAGGGGGACTTCTAGCCCCTCCTGAAGGAGACCTTGTGCTATGAGGAAAACTACCCACTAAGGGAATTACCTACTACCTTATGTTGATTACAAATTACTTTTTTCCCTATACTGTATGTTCCGGTTTTGCATCATTACAAGCCAGCACCCAAAGAATAGACTCAAAAGTTTACCTGAGCTCTTTGTGATTCCTGTTTTTTTATTTTAACAATTTTTATTGTTTTATATGCGAATAAACTTCATAGTTGCATATACATATTACACAAGATGTAGTATTAAAGGTAGTTACGAATGAAGAGCATAATGATGCATACATAACATCAGTAAACATAACTTACAGTAAACCAATAAGTAAGGACACTAATCAGAACCTGAAGAGAGATAATAGTGGTAGTCAGGGGAACTGTCTAAGCCTCTTCCAAGGGGCCCATATGGAGAGAAAGGTGGATCTAGTACGTTACTTCCAATGGGAGATCTCTTCTAGCCTGTAAATCTGGTCTACCTTATTGGTCCAATGCTCTATGGTTGGTACTTCAGGAGAGAGCCAAAAAGTAGGCAAAAGAACTCTAGCAGCGGCTAACATTAGGGAATATAGAGAAGCTCTATGAGTACCCACTCCCCTGATGCCAATAGTAAGCAGAGTCAGCTCAGGAGTACATGGGAAGGATGTCTGGCAAATCTGGTTACAGAGTCTGACAATTTTAGACCACCAATCTTTAATTATTGTGCAGGACCACCAGATACGAGTAAAGGTGCCTTTTTTCCGTATGGCATCTCCAACATTTATCAGAAACGTTGGGTGTGAAAAGGGAGGTCTTGTCGGGAGTCTAATACCAGCGAGCCAGAACATTATATCCATTTTCCTATATGCGGACACATCAAGAGATTTTATGTGGAGTAACAAATATTTTGTAATTTCACTGGGGGACAATTGGCATTTCAAATCTCCCATAAACCAATAACAGCAGGTTTAACATCAAGGGATGTAGATTTGAGACTCTTGTTAATCGTCAATATAATTTTCAAGGGGGTAGCTGATCCT
This sequence comes from Bufo gargarizans, assembly GCF_014858855.1. Taxonomy (NCBI): domain Eukaryota; kingdom Metazoa; phylum Chordata; class Amphibia; order Anura; family Bufonidae; genus Bufo; species Bufo gargarizans. Next base: position 679,711,600 of record NC_058081.1, read on the forward strand.
CCTATCAATTTCTCAAACCAATTAAACTCCTTCTGAGGTTGTGTTCCTCGTAAGAGACTAAGTGACTTTGATCTAAAAAAGCTCAGAAGGGGAACATTGGTGATGGGTATTTTGAATTGTGATTGGACAGCAAAATCAGATAAAATACAGCCGTCTTGGTCAAGCATCTCTGCCAAAGGTATAGAAGAGGATCTAAGAAAGACCGGGCAGCTCTCTCTCAGTTCTCTAGGAGCTAAGGCTAAGACATCTTTCATGAGTAAAAGAGGGGAAGGTGTTGCCATCGCCCCTCGACCATCCAAAAACCATTTCCAAACTTGTAGAGTGTTTTGTATCATAGAATTTCGTATACTGTTAGATAGTGGGAGGGTCCCGTCTGTCAGTAGGAGAGCCCTGATAGAAGTTGGAAAGAAGGTATTTTCAAGTTTGAGCCATAATTTATAAGAGGGGTTTCTGATCCAATCAACTACTCTAGCAAGATGTATGGCCTTCATATACATTTTAGGGTCACATAGACCTATACTGCCCCTACATTTAGGTTTGGTTAGTGTGCCAAATGAGATCCGCGGCTGCTTTCCCTGCCAAATAAATCTCTGTATGTGCTTATTCAAGGAGCAGAAAAAAGACCTGGGAATCCTGATAGCCAGAGTTTGCAACAAGTAAGTAAGTCTGGGTATCACTAAGGACATAAGAATATTTTTCCTGCCAAACCAGGAAAAATAAGGAAGGTCCAATGAGTCAAGCTGGGCAACTATGGATTTCAACAAGAGTAAGTAATTTAGCCTATATAAATCAGAGAGGTGAGGGGATAGTTTTAAGCCTAAATATGTCAATTGTTGGGTGTTACAATCAAAAGGGAAGTTTGTCTATAGGGTGGAAAGTATCGAGGGGGAGAGGCCAACATGAAGCACCTGAGATTTAGAGGGATTAATCTTAAAATTGGACAGGAAACCAAAAAGATCAAGAGTCGACAGGATAATGGGAAGGGACGTATTGGGATTTGTTGTGAGGATCAAAAGATCATCTGCAAATGCAGCTAATTTGATGTCCTGGCCCTCTACTGGGAGTCCCCTAATCTCTTTCTTTTGCCTAAAACATTAAGCAGGGTCTACATAACTAAGACAAAGAGAAGAGGTGAGAGTGGGAATCCCTGCCTTGTTCCATTTTAATGCAGAACCTATTTGACATAACTCCATTGACCGATACGGATGCCGAAGAGTTGTAGTACATAGCAAACACAGCAGTTACTATAAGGCTCTGGTATCATAAACTTAGACAGTGTAGTCTAATGTAGGTCCAGTCTACGTGATCAAAGGCCTTTCCGGCATCCGTACCAAGCAGGACCAAAGGAATAGCTCTGCTGGAGGTATATATAAGGCGTTTAGGACTTTGGTGGTATTATCCTTTCCTTCCGGTCCCTTAACAAAGCCCACCTGATCTGGATGAATTAACTCAGGCAAAAGGGATTGAGTCTAGATGATAGCATTTTAGCTAGTAATTTAAGATCAGTGTTTAAAAGGGAGATAGGGTGATAATTGGAACAGAGGGCGAGATCTTTACCCTCCTTGGGGATGATAGTTATGGTGGCTCTAGTCATGTCCGCAGAGACCGGTTGGTTCTGCATATTAAGGTTGCAGACTGGGAGAAGAAATGGTAGAAGTATGCTTTTGAAGGCGGAGTAATAAGATAGGGGTAAGCCGCCTGGGTTGGGGCATTTTCCCATTGGTGATGTTTTGACTGCAAGAGATAGTTCCTCCATTGTAAAGGGTTTCGTTAAAGTATTACGTTGCTCAGATGATAAAGATGGGAGTGCTAAGGTGTCTAAGAATGAGCTAATGTTGGCCTCTCTCCCCAAGAGGGGATCTGGTAATTCTGAGGGGGGAAGATTATATAGAGACTCATAAAACAAGTCTAAACTGTTCCGCAATTTCCTGTGCTCTAAATAATTGTGAACCCTCTGGTAATTTAATGCAATGAACATAGCGGGAATTTCTTCTTTGTTTTATTCTCTGCATCATAAACTTTGACGCTTTGTTACCATGAGCAAAGAATTTTTGCTGAGAGGATAAACAAAACTTAGCTGATCGTTCATTGAGAAAAAATTTCAGTTCAGTTCTAAGAAAAGAAAGATCCGCTAGGTGCCGCACCAATAGGGATTGTTTATGAGCCTTTTCCAAAATGTGTATTTGTGACAACAAAGCAGATAATCAACTGCTAATTAACTTCCTTCTTATAGAAACTTTGTGGGCGTCCCATAGAACTTGGGGGGAAATGTCAGAGGTATTATTGATAGAAAAGTATTCTTCCAAATAGGAAGCAATTTGTTGTTTATGGTTTACATTACCCAACACTGACTCATTGAATCTCCAACATATACTCCTACTAGACCCAGTGATCGGACGAATGGCGCAAAAGATAGGTGAGTGATCGGAGAGTGTCATGTCACCAATCCAGGAGGAGGAGCAAAACTGCAGATGTTTCTTTGACACAAAGATGTAGTCTATCCTGCTGTATGAGTTGTTTGCTGCTGAATAGAAACATAAGTCAATTGAATCTGGGTTAAGACATCGCCACACATCAAGCAGTCCTAGACTAAACAACTTGACTTGGATTGCTTTAATAGCCTTCGAAGAGAGAGATGATTTTTTGGAGGAAGTATCCAATATGGAGTTAAGGGGCCAGATTAAGGTCCCCAGCTAACATGAGAGTACCCTCCCTATGACTCTCTACTAGTGAGAGAAGGGACAGAAACCAGGAACTTTGATTCGTGTTGGGAGTATAGGCATTCACAAAAGTGTATAGAGTTTGTCCCACATGACCCTTAAGAATAATATATCGACCCTCCAGGTCTTGGATATGGTGCTTATATACAAATGACAGTCCTCTACGAAAGCCAATGCTAACCCCCCTCAAGGCAGCCCCCCCCCCCCCAGCCCCACAATGGTACCAATCCAGAAATCTAGAAAAAGAGAGATTGGCGTAGTGACCATGTTTAAAATGAATTTCCTGAAGGAAAACAATAGAGCTATTTTCCTTTCTCAATAGGAAGAAATTTTGGCATCTCTTGGAGGGGGACCTCAGTCCTTTAACATTATAAGAAACAATTCTTAGGTCCGCTATAGGGTTGATACCAGATTGAAGAGGAGCGACCGGTTCTGCCTCGAGAGGGGAGCACCCCACAGGACCACCAGGCTAAGTGCCACAAAGATAGCATCCTATACATCACATGCTTAGCAACATATTGAACCTTAACATGAAGAGAAAGTGTAACTGTCACAACCAGACAGCTGAGAAGCTCTGACAGAGGCCTTTCAGAACCTCCTCCTTGAGTTTTCTTTGTTGTGGTATTCAGTTCCTCATCTCGTTAGACTCTCTCAGCTGTCATGTAGTTGGACTGATTGCTTCCCTTTAAATTCCTCCCCATAATGCTTTACTGGGCGGCTTATACTTCTTCCTGGAGTGTGTGTGCATGCTGATCCTATTTCCCAGTCTGCTACTAAGTTAAGTGCTGTACATTTATCTGTTATTTTCTGTTTGCTGGATCCCAGGTGACCCTGTCTCCCTCCGTGTCTGGTGTAGGGAGCCGGTGGTCGTGTTCCCTCACTATTGTAGGGTGTTCAGGTGTTATATAGTCGAGGTACGTGGATATGCAACCATCCACCTTTGGGATTTTTGCATAGGCTGAGCAGCCAGGGAAAGTGCCAGCTCTTGTGCAGGGGTCTCCCTTTTGGTTCCTTAGCTTTGGATCCAGTGAGTCATATATGCATGTTGCATTGTCTTGTTTCCTGTACACCGTCCGTGACATTATAAGCCGCCAAAACCGTCTCAAGCATGGATCCGGTTTCACTTTTGGCTGAACGCTTCCAGGGTCTTTCATTGGAGGTAGCTGATCTCCGTAAGACTTTTTCTCAGCTTCAAGTGACCGGTTCAGCTTGCGTTCATGGAGTTTGTTCTGAGCCTAAGATCTCGCTCCCGGATACGTTCTCCGGGGGTAGTGAGAATTTTGTGCGTTTTAGAGAGGCTTGCAAACTCCATTTTCGCCTTCTTCCCCATTCCTCTGGTGATGAGGAACAGAGGGTGCGGATCATTATATCGCTGCTCAGGGGTAACGCTCAGTCTTGGGCCTTTTCGCTGCCGGAGGGGGCACGGCCTCTCCGTTCAGTGGATGAATTCTTTTTAGCCCTGGGTCAGATATATGATGATCCGGCTCGTATTGCTCTGGCTGAGTCTAGACTACGTCTATTATGCCAGGGTAAACAATCCGCAGAGATATACTGCTCAGAATTTCGGAGATGGGCAGCTGATACTGGTTGGAATGATGCTGCACTCCGAAGTCAATTTTGCCATGGTCTTTCAGAGGGATTGAAAGATGCATTTGCCTTTCATGAGAGGCCTATTTCCTTGGACTCTGCTATGTCTCAGGCCGTTCGTATTGACAGGCGTCTTAGAGAGAGAGGAGAGATATCTCCTTCCTGTCATACTCAGTCCCAGGACAGTGCAGCGGTATCATTCTGTGCGCAGGGGTCTCGGTCGCTGTCAGCCCCTTCTGAGCAGGAGCCCATGCAGCTGGGGTTGATTGCTTCTGACAATAGAAGATTCAGCTCGCATGGGAGGGTTTGTTTTTGTTGTGGAGGTATAAATCATTTGGCAAATGTTTGTTCCTCTAGGAGATTCAGGCAGTTTTCTGGGAGAAATAAAGAAACAAACAGGAAAAAATCTTTAAAAAATGTTCCGTCTGTTACTATTGGCAGGGTTGAGGCGGAAATTGGAGGTTTTCCGTTTGCTTGTAGTTCCTGTTTTGTCCTGCCTGCTAGGGTGGCGCTAGAGAGCAAGAGCATTTTTTGTGAGATTTTTGTGGATAGTGGAGCAGCTGTCAATCTCATTGATAATCAATTTGCAATAACTCATGGTTTCCAGGTGCGCACTTTGGGAAAGGATATTCCTGTTTTTGCTATTGATTCCGCTCCACTTTCTCAGAAATCATTAAAGGGCATAGTTTACAATATCCGTTTAATTGTGGGTGATGCTCATGTTGAGGATGTGTCATGTTTCGTCCTTAGCGGTTTGCCTACTCCTCTAGTGTTGGGGCTACCCTGGCTCACTAAACATAACCCCACCATTGATTGGCAAGCGAGGCAAATAAATGGTTGGAGTGACTTTTGCAGAGAGAATTGCCTCACGACATCTGTTTCTGAGGTTGCTACTAAGACTGTACCATCTTTTCTCTCTGAATTTTCGGATGTCTTCTCTGAGAGTGGAGTTCAGGATTTGCCCCCGCACAGGGAGTACGATTGCCCTATTAATCTTATCCCAGGCGCCAAGCTGCCTAAATCTCGTTTATACAATCTTTCCCAACCTGAGAGGATCGCTATGCGTGCTTATATCTCTGAGAGTCTGAGAAAAGGACACATACGACCCTCGAAGTCACCTGTTGCCGCTGTTTTTTTCTTTGTTAAGAAAAAAGATGGTTCTTTAAGACCTTGTCTGGATTTCAGGGAGCTGAACAGTATCACTATTCGTGACCCTTATCCTCTTCCTCTGATCCTGGATCTGTTTAACCAGGTTGTTGGGGCTAAAGTCTTTTCCAAATTAGATCTAAGAGGGGCATACAACCTGGTCAGGGTCAGAGAAGGAGACGAATGGAAGACGGCCTTCAATACCCCTGAGGGCCATTTTGAGAATTTGGTTATGCCTTTTGGTTTGATGAATGCCCCAGCCGTTTTTCAGCATTTCGTGAACAGCATTTTTTATCATTTGATGGGAAAATTTGTAATAGTGTATTTGGATGACATTTTGATTTTTTCTCCTGATTTCAAAACTCATAAGGAACATTTACGTCAGGTCTTGCTCATCCTGCGGGAGAATAAATTATATGCGAAACTGGAAAAATGTGTGTTTGCGGTTCCAGAAATTCAATTTCTGGGGTTTCTTCTCTCCGCTTCTGGTTTTCGCATGGACCCCGAGAAGGTCCGCGCTGTGCTTGAGTGGGAGCTTCCTGAGAATCAGAAGGCGCTGATGCGTTTTTTGGGCTTTGCCAATTATTACAGGAAGTTTATTTTGAATTATTCCTCTATTGTTAAACCACTCACTGATATGACCAGAAAGGGGGTAGATTTTTCTTCTTGGTCAGTAGAGGCGCGTAAGGCTTTTTCTAATATCAAGGAGAGTTTTGCTTCCGCTCCCATCTTGGTGCAACCTGATATTTCTTTACCCTTCATAGTTGAGGTTGATGCTTCTGAGGTGGGTGTGGGGGCGGTCTTGTCTCAGGGTTCCTCTCCTGCCAAATGGCGACCGTGTGCCTTTTTCTCGAAAAAACTCTCCTCCGCAGAGAGAAATTACGATGTGGGAGATAGGAAATTGTTGGCCATCAAGTTGGCTTTTGAGGAATGGCGCCATTGGCTAGAGGGAGCCAGACACCCTATTACCGTATTTACTGACCATAAAAATCTGGCCTACTTGGAGTCAGCCAAGCGTCTGAACCCGAGACAGGCCAGATGGTCTTTGTTCTTTTCTAGGTTTAATTTTGTTGTCACGTTCCGCCCTGGAGTTAAGAATGTGAAGGCAGATGCCCTGTCACGTTGTTTTCCGGGAGGCGGGAATTTTGAAGACTCGGGTCCCATTTTGGCTGAAGGTGTGGTGGTCTCTGCTCTTTTTTCTGAATTGGAGGCAGAGGTGCAGGCAGCCCAGTCAGAGGCTCCTGATCTTTGTCCTCCTGGGAGGTTGTTTGTGCCTCCCACTTTAAGACACAGGATTTTTAAGGAACACCACGATACGGTCCTTGCTGGGCACCCGGGGGCAAGAGCCACACTGGATCTCATCGCTCAGAGATTCTGGTGGCCTGCGCTTCGTAAGTCTGTGGGTTTTGTGGCAGCCTGCGAGACTTGCGCTCGTGCCAAAGTCCCTCATTCACGGCCATCAGGTCCTCTCCTTCCCTTACCCATTCCTTCCCGTCCTTGGACACATCTGTCCATGGACTTCATAACGGACCTGCCTCGTTCCTCGGGGAAGACTGTGATTCTGGTGGTGGTGGACCGTTTTAGCAAAATGGTGCATTTCATCCCTTTTCCTGGTTTGCCCAATGCTAAGACGCTGGTGCAGGCATTTATTGATCACATTGTCAAATTGCACAGTATTCCTTCAGACATAGTCTCTGATAGGGGCACGCAGTTTGTTTCCAGATTCTGGAAGGCTTTCTGTTCTCGCTTGGGGGTTCGGTTGTCATTCTCTTCTGCTTTCCACCCGCAGTCGAATGGCCAGACAAAGCGCGTCAATCAGAATCTAGAGACATATCTGCGCTGTTTTGTGGCGGAGAATCAAGAGGATTGGTGTTCTTTTTTGTCCCTTGCTGAGTTTGCTTTAAATAACCGTCGTCAGGAGTCCTCTGATAAGTCACCATTTTTTGGTGCATATGGGTTTCATCCGCAGTTTGGGACTTTCTCGGTAGAGGGGTCTTCTGGTTTACCTGATGAGGACAGATTCTCCTCGTCTTTGTCATCTATTTGGCAAAAGATTCAGGATAATCTAAAGAGCATGAGTGAGAGATATAAGCGTGTGGCAGATAAGAGACGTGTGCTTGGTCCGGACCTGAATGTTGGTGATCTGGTGTGGTTGTCTACCAAGAATATCAAATTGAAGGTTCCCTCCTGGAAGTTGGGTCCTAGGTTTATTGGGCCTTACAAAATCCTGTCTGTCATCAATCCTGTTGCCTACCGTCTTGATCTTCCTCAGACTTGGAAGATCCATAATGTTTTTCATAAGTCCTTATTGAAACCTTATGTTCAACCCATTGTACCCTCGCCTTTGCCTCCTCCTCCGATTATGGTTGATGGAAATCTTGAATTTCAGGTCTCTAGGATTGTGGATTATCGTCTTGTCCGCGGTTCTCTTCAGTACCTTGTTCATTGGGAGGGTTATGGTCCTGAGGAGAGGATGTGGGTCCCAGTGACGGACATTAAGGCCTCTCGTCTCATCAGGGCTTTCCATAGGTCCCATCCTGAGAAGGTGGGTTCTGAGTGTCCGGAGTCCACTCGTAGAGGGAGGGGTACTGTCACAACCAGACAGCTGAGAAGCTCTGACAGAGGCCTTTCAGAACCTCCTCCTTGAGTTTTCTTTGTTGTGGTATTCAGTTCCTCATCTCGTTAGCCTCTCTCAGCTGTCATGTAGTTGGACTGATTGCTTCCCTTTAAATTCCTCCCCATAATGCTTTACTGGGCGGCTTATACTTCTTCCTGGAGTGTGTGTGCATGCTGATCCTATTTCCCAGTCTGCTACAAAGTTAAGTGCTGTACATTTATCTGTTATTTTCTGTTTGCTGGATCCCAGGTGACCCTGACTCCCTCCGTGTCTGGTGTAGGGAGCCGGTGGTCGTGTCCCCTCACTATTGTAGGGTGTTCAGGTGTTATATAGTCGAGGTACGTGGATATGCAACCATCCACCTTTGGGATTTTTGCATAGGCTGAGCAGCCAGGGAAAGTGCCAGCTCTTGTGCAGGGGTCTCCCTTTTGGTTCCTTAGCTTTGGATCCAGTGAGTCATATATGCATGTTGCATTGTCTTGTTTCCTGTACACCGTCTGTGACAGTAACAAAATGGTACATAAACCGGACAATAGTCATATTACAGTGAGATATATAGCGTGTAGGTCTTCAAGGACCTTCTTAAGGAGGGGGGAAAGAAGGTTATCAACCTTATAGACCTGCAGGTCTAGGGAGGCTATTAGAGCCTCATAACTTGACAGAGATAAGTTGTGAAGCCTAGGTAGGTGACAGGGAGATATGAAGGAGGAAGCACCAGATAGCGGAGCATAGGGACGGTGTAAAGAGTGAATTGTCATGAGGGCCTGACTCTGCAAATGGATAATAGTCATGAAAAAGGAAAGAAAATATAAAGACCCTATAAGGGCCCCTAAAAAGGAAAAAGCAAAAAATGTAGCCCATAGTTTAGGGCCCGGAGATTCAAGTGTCATTCAGGGGCCATGAAGACTTTTTTGGAGCCAAGGCATCATTCTTTCACTTGGTCCGATGTTGTTTAGGAGCAGCCGCTTGTTCCCAATGTTGAAGATTAGGGAGGGCAGGTAAAGCTGACATATCTGAGACTATATCCCAATTTTCTATCTCTAGAGGTGGAATGTCCAAGGCTGCATAGGCAACAGGGAGATCCGCATATGAAGCGATAAACACGCTTTTGCCTGAGATAGTAAATGCTACTCCAAAGGGAAAGGTCCATCGGTACAGAATCTTTTTCTCTCTAAGATGGCTTGTGAGCGGTCTAAGAGCTCTTCTCTTCTGTAAGGTATGAGAGGAAAGGCCTTGGTATACCAATATATGCGCCTCGCCCAGCATAATATTATCTACTGATCTAGCAGCTGCCAGAATCATATCCTTGTCTTGAAAGTTCAGGAATCGGCATATAATGTCCCTAGGTGGATCAGATTCTCTGGGGCATTGACGCAGTGCTCTGTGAGCTCTTTGAATAGCAATGGAGGCTGCCTTTTCTTCACCCAGCAGTATCCCAGCAATCTGCATAGTCGGGATTTCACTTGTCACCACTGTTTCAGGGAGTCCTCTAAATCTGAGATTGTTTTTCCTACTGCGATTTTCTTGGTCTTCAAGAGATGCATATAAGGAGTTAATGTGGGTTTGACACAGGGTGAGAGATTGGGAGACTGTTGTGCTGTGCTCAATACACGAAGCCTGTACATTTTCCAGGGATTCCACCTGGTGGCCAATGTGCTGTATATCCTTAGCCACCACTGATAATTTGTGTTTAATCGGCCCCAAAGCTGCTGCGGGGTTCAGCGTTTTCCTCCCCTTCATGTTCACTCTCCAACATACCCTCTGTAGTAGCCTCCTGGGAGCGGCACGCAGCCGTCGCCATCTTTGTCTCCTTCTGAGCTGCGGCTCCTGGTGTTTTTTTCAGGTATTTCGCCATACCCGAGGTCTGAGAAGTGGGTTTGGTGGTCACCCCCAAGTCCCCTTGCTTCGGTACATTTTGACCATCTCTGCCAAAGTGTGCTGAAATTAGCCACCTCCACTGCAGGTAATGACACGGAGCTCAGCAAGACGCGGCCATCCGGCTTGAGCACTGACTCTGCCCCCCGAGCTCTTTGTGATTTCTAGTGTGACATTTTTTGTACTATATTTTTGCACTAAAGTTCTAAGGTTCTGCAACATTTAAGCACGTTTTCCTATTGTATGGACTCTTTCATGGGTACAAGAATGTGACTTATTATGCACTTTTGAATAGACTTTGGACTTTATATTGTTTGCCAGATAGTTAGCATCCTTGCTTTATCGCTCATATGGACTGCCTCTGAGGACGTTATTTCTAATGGTCTTTTCTAATGGTTACCTTGTGTTAGAATAGAAAACCTACACATTGTACTGTATTATTGCTACACAGGTAGGACCAAGAGGTAAAGTCACAAGCAGATCTAACATTATCAAGGGTAACCCCACTGCTGATAAATGTGTATTTGTCTATGTCCTAAGGCCTTGTGCACCGCCTTAAGGAAATTTTTGAAGCCATCTGTTTAGTCATCAAGGTGACGAAGCGTAAAGCATGATTAGGCCTTGGTGCTTGGAAGAGAATACAGGATGAAGCCACCCTTCCTTTTGCAGGCATCTCATAGTATCATGGAGGGATTACAGTACATGAAACCCCCACTCCTCCGGTGGTACTAGAGACCTAGTGATAGCTGTTGCTATATCAGTCTACGAATGTAATAATAATAAATAGTCTAAAGCAGCACTTTAACTTTTAATGGGAACCCTACAGCATACCCTAAGCAGAAGTCGAGGGCGGCTTGGTTTTAAGTAAGGGGGTATGTAACACCTCAAAGTGGTGTTACCACTCCTGCACCCTGCTACTATCTCTAATGGTCTAACTTGTATGTCATCTTATGTATTTTGTTCCAGGTTCACCACAATGTGCATCTAAAATATTGTTATGAAACTGTAATGCTCATGTAATGTGCCTGGTTCACCAGCAGGTGGCAGTGCAAATGGCAGAGCTATCATTAGAGAGAATGGAACTTACCATTCCATTCTCCTTCCCCTCTCTGGTCAGAAGTGGACGAGTCCTGCTTCCTGCCAGAAGGGTGGGGGCAGAAGTTTCCAATTAGTTATAGTTCGTTCTAGTCTTCCCTAGCAAAGGGAAGGGAGTGCAGGGGCATGTCTCTGCTGGACGTGCCCATGCAAGCCAGAGCACCCTAAGCTCTGCTGGTCATGGAGGCAGAATCTTGAAGCCTCAGAAGCCAAGAGCATGGTCCTCTGGCAGAAATTAAGTCAGACTAAGGAGAGAGGTGCAGCATAAAGAAGAAATACAAGTTATTAAGCCAGCTTGTCAGTACATCAGAGAGAAAGTACAGTTGAGTTTGCCTGCCAGTTTATGCTAAAGCCTGCTGGAACCAAGATAAAGCCTGAAAACTGTTTGAAGAAACGTTTAGTCAAGTAAAGCTGCCATTGAACTTCATCTCAAGGTCTGGACTCGTTATTCCTTCATCCCTCAATTATTAGAGTTGAGCGGACACCTGGATGTTCGGGTTTGCCGGCTTCTGCCGAACTTCGCAAAAAAGTTCGAGTTATTCCTTCATCCCTCAATTATTCCCCCTATTTATTACTTAGGAGTCAAAGCCTGGGGTCCATCGGTATCCATGTAGGAGCACCATGACACACTTAAAGAGAAATGTAGGCCGCATCACACCACTTGACATTCCTTCTAAACCTAGGATGCAATATAGAGGGCCCTGGGGGGAGGCGCAAGTCACACAATGAGTCAAAAATATTAGACTTGGTCATATCCAATCCAATGTCTGTGAGTGGCAGAAGTATGTGAACCTTTAGGATTAGCAGATAATTAGCAGAGGTTGAACTATAAGGCCCCTTTCATACGGGCGTCCCGGATTTGCTCCGGATGCGTCACGTGTGCATTGTGGGAAAACCGCGTGAGTAGGCACGAAATTGCAGTCAGTTTTGACTGCGATTGCGTTCCGATGTTTATTTTTTTTCCGTGCGAGTGCAATGCGTTTTGCACGCGCGTGAGAAAAAAACTGAATGTGGTACCTAGACCCGAACACAGACGTCTTCACTGATGTTGGGGTTTGGGTTAAGTGTTCTTTTAATTTTATAAATTTTAGAGTTCAGTGGACACCTGGATGTTCGGGTTTGCCGGGTTCGGCCGAACTTCCCCACAAAGTTCGAGTTCGGGACCCGAACTTGACCCGAATTCGAACTCCATTGAAGTCAATGGGGACCCGAATTTTGGAGCACTAAAATGGCTTTAAAAAAGTCATGGAAAGGGCTAGAGGGCTGGCATGGCAAGTGCTCTGCAAACAAATGTGGATAGGGAAATGACTTAAAATAACATAAAATACGTAAAAAAAAAAAATCTTGATCTAGGAGGAGGAGGTCCATATGGAGTAGGAGGTTGAGGAGGCGGTGGATGTGGCGGTGTAGGTGGAAGCGGCGGTAGAGGAGGAGCAGGTAGCCAACACTGGTTTTGGTTATTTTTAAATTTTAAATTTTTTGTTTAAATTTGAGTAGACTCCAAAACATTGGAAAATATAAAAAATAAAACAAATAGAAAGTGCTGGAGTACAACAATGGCTGGTTGAGGCCGGTATACATGTCTATTCTGCACAAAGTACGGACAAGTCCTGTGGGATCCCTGCCTGGTTCATTTTAATGAACGTGAGCTTGTGCACATTGGCTGTGGACAGGTGGCTGAGCTTGTCTGTGATGACCCTCTCCTGCCGTGCTAAACAAACATTCAGACAATACACTGGCTGCAGGGCAGGCCAGCACCTCCAAGGCGTAAAGGGCAAGCTCAGGCCATGTGCCTAGTTTGGAGACCCATAAGTGGAAGGGGGCAGACCCATCAGTCAGTACGTGTAGGCGTGTGCACACATACTGCTCCACCATGTCGCACGTCCCAGTGAACAATTGGATTTCTTCCCTATCAACTTTCGATGTTTTTTTATGCACCTACCATGGTGATCACGGGTAACGGGGAATCAGGGTTCCATGCCGGAGAGGGATCCTGAGAAAGGGATACCACATCTAAGGGAGGTCAATGGCTGAAATCTGATTGGGTGGAAATGTGGGACAAGTTATTAAAGCAGAAAAATTGAAGGAAAGGAGGGGGCGGGCGACAATTACCCACTCCCGACTCGGGGAGGTAGTGACGATAAATAACAATACAGGACTCTTAAGATGCCCTGTTAATGGAATGAGTAATACAAAATTACAGGGAATGTCACTGGGGTATTTTGGATGAGGAAACGTTATACAGGAGAGGCCCTGCTCCCGCTTTGTTGACTCTAGATAACTTCTGCCTGATCGCATGTCCCCGTGATGTCCACGATCCAATTGGATATCTTCCCTATTAACTTTCGATGTTCTTTTATGCGCCTAAGATGGTGATCACGGGTAACGGGAAATCAGGGTTCCATGCTGGAGAGGGAGCCTGAGAAAGGGATACTACATCCAAGGGAGGTCAATGGCTAATATCTGATTGGGCGGAAATGTGGGACAAGTTATTAGCGGAAGAATAGAAGGAAAGGAGGGGGTGCGCGGCAATTACCCACTCCCGACTCAGGGAGGTAGTGACGATAAATAACAATACAGGACTCTTAAGATGCCCTGTTATTGGAATGAGTAATACAAAATTACAGGGAATGTTACTGTGGTATTTTGGATGAGAAAACGTTCTTTTATGCGCCTATCATGGTGATCACGGGTAACAGGGAATCAGGGTTCCATGCCGGAGAGCGAGCCTGAGAAAGGGATACCACATCCAAGGGAGGTCAATGGCTGAAATCTGATCGGGCGGAAATGTGGGACAAGTTATTAAATTAAATTCGGCACATGCGCCAGGCAAGGGATGTGCGTCAAACCGGCTAGGCCCAGAGCTACTACGAGATTTCGCCCATTATCGCACACCACCAGGCCGGGCTTGAGGCTCACTGGCACCAACCACTCATCGGTCTGTTGTTCTATGCCATCCACAGCTCCTGCGCGGTGTGGGGTTTGTTCCCCAAACAGATAAGTTTCAAAACTGCCTGCTGTCGTTTACCCCTCGCTGTGCTGAAGTTGGTGGTGAAGGTGTTACGCTGGCCGGATGAGGAGGTAGAGGATGAGGAAGCGGAATAGGAGGAGGAAGCAACAGGAGGCAAAGAGAAACGCCCTGCAATCCTCGCTGGTGGAAGGACATGTGCCAAATTGCTATCCTCCTCAGGCCCAGCCGCCACTGCATTTACCCAGTGTGCTGTTAGGGAGATATAACGTCCCTGACCGTGCTTACTGGTCCACGTATCCGTAGTTATGTGAACTTTGCCATAGATGGCGTTGCGCAGTGCATACCTGATTTTGTCCCCCACTTATTTGTGCAGGGAAGGGATGGCTCGCCTGTAAAAGTAGTGGCGGCTGGGCACAACATACTGTGGGACAGCCACCGCCATCAGATTCTTAAAATTGTCCATGTCCACCAGACGGAATGACAACATTTCAGAGGCCAGGAATTTAGAAATGCTGGCATTCAGGGCCAGGGATGGCGGGTGGGTAGGGGGGTACTTCCTCTTTCGCTCCAGTGTTTGGGAGAAAGACAGCTGAATGCTTCCATGGGACATTGTGGAGATGCTTGGTGACCGAGGTGGTGGCATTGCTGTCACATCCTCTGTTTGCGGGGTGGCAGGTGCCACTGTCACTCCAGAGGGGGATGAAGAGCCCGAGACTGCAGCAGAAAAGGAAGCAGGAGGAGCCAGAGACCTTTCTTGATTTTTGAGGTGTCTACTCTGTGACAAGGGTACCCCAAGTAGAGTCCCCTTTTTAATTGAAGCTATTGAAAATAACACTTCCCCGTCATAAAGTTAAGGATGGGAGCTTTAACCCCTTAAGGACTCATCCCTATTTCACCTTAAGGACCAGGCCATACAGGAGTATCTAGAACTCAATATTGAGCCTCTTTTAAAAAGGGTTAAAGAAAAAACAAGTACATGGCAAAAATTGTTAATTCGACAGGCGGATCGAATTGCGATCATAAAGATGGTTCTGTTGCCGCAGATTTTGTATGTTATTTCCTCCTGCCTGTATGGATAGGGGACCATTTTTTCAATGCATTAGAAGGACTGATAAATGGTCTTATTTGGGGGAGAAAAAGGGTCAGGTTGAAACAAAAATACTTATGGTTAGATGAGGAAGATGGCGGCCTGTCCGTCCCATGCTTTCGGGGTTATTACTACGCATCCCAGCTACAGTGGTTAATGATGGAGGATGATAGACTGCGTCGTTTTCTGGAGGGGGAACTGGGAGGTCTCCAATATAATATTTTTAGCACTTTAGAAACCGGAGTAATAAAAATAAAGGGCAGGCAGTGCCCAATTACTAATATGATACACTTAGTTTGGGTTAATGTTAAAAAATTACTGGGTATAAAGCACTCACTACGGTTCACCCCTATATGGGGACATTTGAACTTAAAAGAATTTTGGAAATTTGAAGATTATGTATTTTGGGACAAAAAGGGTATCAGGTATGTGTCCCAGATGGTGCAGGAAGGACAGGTGAAGACACTAGAGGAAATGGGTTTAAGTATAGATAAAGATTGCCTCACATGGTTTAGACATGCTAGACTAAAACATGCATTTGACAGAACCAAGAATAGAGAATATTTCATTACGAAACACTCAGATTTTGCTGAATTTTGTCACCAGGGAATAGGGAGTAAAGTATCAATCTCACAGATCTATAAAAAAATAAAGAAGGGGTTGGGGGGGTGATTAGGTTCAACAGTGAAAAGAAATGGGCACAAGAGGTGGAACCTTTAATTTTGGATTAGAGAAGAATCTAAAAAAATATAAAAAGGAGTACCATCTCCAGTAATTTTCGATTAACGCAGTTTTTTTATCCTCCATCGGACCTATATTACTCCTTGGGTATTGAGTAAGATGTATAAAACAGGGGAGGCAAAATGCTGGAAGTGTGGAGAGGAGAGGGCCGACTTTGTGCATCTGATTTGGTACTGTCCGATTGTCCAGGGGTATTGGACTCAAGTTTTCCAGTGCTTATGGAGAGCGACAGGGGAACCTGCCCCACTAGAGATCAGTATAGCAGTGTTAGGAGATACTAGAAGAATCGGGGTGGATAAAGAAAGTGAAAGGAAATGGGGAAAAGGGTTAATGCTGGCTAGGGTTGTGCTGGCTAGAGGATGGGGTGCGGATAGGCCGCCAAGAGTTGTAGAGTGGAAAAACCTATGCGAGAGGGTGCAGAGATACGAGAAAGCCAGTCAGGTGAAATAAGGGGGAACACAAGCTCCCGAAAAGAGATAATGGAAAGTAAACGACTGGAAGAAACTCCCAAGACAACCAAGAGGGTGGAGGGGGGGTATATGTTTTTTTTTCTTCTGTTTTTCTGTATTCCTTGTGAAGCAAAAGCAAACTGGACAGGGAAAGAAAAAAATATGAGAAAAAATTCTTTTTTAATGTATTGTCTAACTTTGTAGTACATGATGGTGTATATTTGTATAGGTGTAATTTCAATCCCCTAAATCTTTGGGGTTTCACTGCTGTTTTGTTTTCCAACTTCTAACTTTAAAACGTTTTGACTTATCCAGGCTATTCTGAGATTGTTTTTTCATCACATATTGTACTTCATGACACTGGTAAAATGAAAAAAACTAAAAACATTTTTATTTATAAAAAATTACCAAATTTACCAAAAATCTGTAAAGTTTCCAAGTTTCAATTTCTCTACTTCTATAATACATAGTAATACCTCCAAAAATAGTTATTACTTTACATTCCCCGTATGTCTACTTCATGTTTGGATCATTTTGGAAATTATATATATTTTTTTTTAAATGTTACAAGGCTTAGAAGTTTAGAAGCAAATCTTGAAATTTTTCAGAAATTTTCAAAAACCCAATTTTTAGGGACCAGTTCAGGTCTGAAGTCACTTTGCGAGGCTTACATAATAGAAACCACCCAAAAATGACCCAATTCTTTAAACTACACCCTCAAGGTATTCAAAACTGATTTTACTAACTTTGTTAACCCTTTAGGTGCTCCACAAGAATTAATGGAAAATAGATTTTCCAGCCAAACCAAACTCAATATTTATGGCCCTGATTCTGTAGTTTACAGAAACACCCCATATGTGGTCGTAAACTGCTGTACGGGCACACGGCAGGGCGCAGAAGGAAAGGAATGCCATACAGTTTTTGGAAGGCAGGTTTTGCTGGACTGTTTTTTTTGACACCATGTCCCATTTGAAGCCCCCCTGATGCACCCCTAGAGTAGAAACTCCATAAAAGTGACCCCATCTAAGAAACTACACCCCTCAAGGTATTCAAAACAGATTTTACAAACGTCGTTAACCCTTTAGGTGTTCCACAAGAATTAATAGAAAATAGAGATACAATTTCAAAATTTCACTTTTTGGGCAAATTTTCCATTTTAATAATTTTTTTCCGGTTACAAAGCAAGGGTCAACAGCCAAACCAAACTCAATATTTATGGCCCTGATTCTGTGGTTTACAGAAACACTCTGTGGTTGTAAACCGCTGTACGGGCACACGGCAGGGCGCAGAAGGAAAGGAATGCCATACGGTTTTTGAAAGGCAGATTTTGCTGGACTGGTTTTTTTGACACCATGTCCCATTTGAAGCCATCCTGATGCAACCCTAGAGTAGAAACTCCATAAAAGTGGGCCCATCTAAGAAACTACACCCCTCAAGGTGTTCAAAACAGATTTTACAAACGTCGTTAACCCTTTAATTGTTCCACAAGAGTTATTGGCAAATGGAGATGAAATTTCAGAATTTAAATTTTTGGGCAAATTTTCCATTTTAGTCAATTTTTCCAAGTAACAAAGCAAGGGTTAACAGCCAAACAAAACATTTATGGCCCTGATTCTGTAGTTTATAGAAACACCGCATATGTGGTCGTAAACAGCTGTACGGGCACACGGCAGGGCGCAGAAGGAAAGGAATGCCATACGGTTTTTGGAGGGCAGATTTTGCTGGACTGTTTTTTTTTTACACCATGCCCCATTTGAAGCCCCCCTGATGCACCCCTAGAGTAGAAACTCCAAAAAAGTGGCCCCAGTTTAGAAACTACGGGATAGGGTGGCAGTATTGTTGGTACTAGTTTAGGGTACATATGATTTTTGGTTGCTCTATATTACACTTTTTGTGAGGCAAGATGACAAGAAATAGCTGTTTTGGCGCTGTTTTTATTTTTTACAACATTCATCTGGCAGGTTAGATCATGTGATATTTTTATAGACCAGGTTGTCACGCATGCAGCGATACCTAATATGTATACTTTTTTTTATTTATGTAAGTTTTACTTGAAACTTAAAAAAAAAAAATTCACTTTATTTTTTGTCCCACTTTGGGACTTGAACTTTTGGGGGTATATTCCTTTACAATGCATTCCAATACTTATGTATTGGAATGCATTGGCTGTATGAGTAAAACTGTGTGTATTACTCATACAGCTCTCGGGGCCTGTGAGATCCAGGGGGCTGGATCTCACAGGCTCTTCACCGGAAGGCAGCGCAGATGCCTCAGGAAGGCATTGCGCTGCCTTCCATGCCATTGGGTCCCCCCCACAGCCCCATGGGGACCCGATGGCACTGCTGCTGCCGCCCGCACCATAGGAAGCCGCAAACCGCAGGTCTGAATGGACCTGCGGGTTGTAGCGATCGCCGACATGGGGAGGTCACGAGACCCCCCTGCGCATTTAGCCGAGGTGCCTGCTCAGTGATTTGAGCAGGCACCTTGTTCCGATCACTGCCCACCGGGCGGCGGTGATCGGAACAACACATGACGTACTGGTACGTCATGTGTCCTTAGGGACTCGGGAACCATGCGTACCGGTACGTCATGTGTCCGTAAGGGGTTAAAAGCACCCCTGCCGAGGCTCATCATAAAATACTGGATCCTGGGATAACATTAGCCAGACATTCTGACTACAGTCCCAGCAGGGAACCAGAGAGAGATGGGAAAGCGACCTATTGAACCTTTGAGGGACTCAAACATAGTCATTTTTCATATCTCTGGTTGTAGGCATATTCTGCACTGGCTAAGGCCGGATTCAACCTCCGTGGACCAGTGCGATCACGGAGATATCAAACAGTATGTTCTTGTGCCCTTGGAAAGCCATCTTTAAGCCGTCCTGGAGAATTACAAGCCCCAAGTTTGGTCTTGTTAGACTTGTAAAATCATAAGGGTCATTAATACATGAATGTCAAAGCTGTATTAAGTGGTTCCACAGAACTGTGGGCTCAGCCAGAATAAGGACATTCTGGGATGATCTTAGCTGGATCATAAACCTTGCTGACACCTCCTGGACCCTGCCCACATGTTCGTACCATTGGTGGGCAGAACTGCTGGGACCTCCTGTTTTTTATGGCAACCCTGCCTTGCCTTAACACCTGAATTTGTATTGCATTCTCAATGTCAGTGCTCAGGGTCCACTGATATTATACCAATCGGATTGCACAATGGCTTCAAGGACTGAAACAGAGGAACTTTTCATCCATTATCCCTTTTATTTTAACTGTTGTGAATTACTATTACCTTGAATTATTATCTAGAATAGTCATTTTTCTGTAAATGTATACAGTATATGCACTGTTTTTCCTTTCACATTTTATTAAAAGATTGAAAACTCTTATTTGCTAAGTCTTCCGTGTTCTAAGCAAAGGAATTAACTAATCCTGTCTCTGAAGAGAGTAACGTTACCATTTTGTGTGAGAAAGGTCAGTTTGATTGTTGCTTGGCTGAACGATTGCGATCGGTCAGCAAGCGGTAGCTGGTTCATTCCCTGCTCTGTGTAAGGGTGAGTGACTGATAGTCGGTTCGTGTGCTGTTAAAACACGTGGTGGCAGTATACCGAATTGTATCTATAAAGGGTTAACCGGAAGTTCACCACCCCTTGTCACGTGCGGTATCCGTCTGCGTACAGGTACGTTCGTGACATACTTCACTGCAGCTCGTGCTTTATACTTAGATGCCTGGTCATGCAGGTTGTGCTCAGGTTGAGAAAGTTTATGCCTCGCTTCAGGCTCTGATTGCACAGTGTGCAAACCACTCGTGTCTTGTCATCAGCACATTGAAGAAATGCCACACCAGGGAACTCCTTGGAGCTGGCTTTGGTGTGCTCGGTCCCTTGGTGTGGTGGACAGTAGCAGGTGTACTGTCTAGAAGACGGCCGCTCCGCTTTTGCACTCTGCTCCCTCTTTTGCTGTGCTGGTGGCTCTGTGCGACCACCGCCTCTTCCTCCGAACTACACAGGTCACTCGCATGACCTTGATTCCATGTGGGGTCGAGGACCTCATCGTCCTCCACATCATCTTCCACCCAGTCTTCACCCCTGCCCTCCTTGTCAGTCTGCACACTGCAGAAAGCCACAACAGTTGGCACCTGTGTTTCGTCATCATCCGAGACGTGCTGAGGTGGTCCTCCCATGTACTCATCCTGAAACATAAGTGGTTGGGCATCGGTGCACTCAATCTCTTCTACTTCTGGGGCAGGGCTATGTAGATGGCCCTGGGAAACCCTGCTAACAGAGTTATCAGTAGTCATTTGGGCCTTCTAAATAATGCTGAAGGCTCTGTCGCTTATGGGCACCTGAGGAAGGTGTTTCATTTGGGCATGTAGCTGGCACAGATCTACCACGTCCTCTCTCTGCAACAGGCACTCCACCAACACCAGCAGCACCACGACCATGGCCACGTCCCTTATTTAAGGCTCTCCTCATTTTTTGTGGTCACCCACCGAAGTAACAGACATTTTTACAAAACTTAGTTCGGAAATTCAGAGCAGGGTTTTTTTCAACGGCAAAAATGGGTTTATGTCACCCACCAATGGAACAGACGAATTAAAAAAAATTAAGTCCCTGTCACCTATGCAGAGCAAGGGTTTTTCAATGGCAAAAATGGGTTAATGTCACCCACCAATGGAACAGACGATTTCTAGAAATTTCGGTCCCTGTCACCTATGCAAGAGCAGGGGTTTTTCAACTGAAAAAATGGGTTAATGTCACCCACCAATGGAAAAGACGATTTTTACAAATTTAAGTCCCTGTCACCTATGCAGAGCAGGGGTTTTTCAATGGCAAAAATTTGTTAATTTCACCTACCAATGGAACAGATGAATTTTAGAAATTTAAGTCCCTGTCACCTATGCAGAGCAGCGGTTTTTCAATGGCAAAAATTGGTTAATTTCACCCACCAATGGAACAGATTAATTTTAGAAATTTAAGTCCCTGTCACCTATGCAGAGCAGGGGTTTTTCAACGGCAAAAATGGGTTAATGTCACCCATCAATGGAAAAGACGAATTTAGAAATTTAAGTCCCTGTCACCTATGCAGAGCAGGGGTTTTTCAACGGCAAAAATGGGTTAATGTCACCCATCAATGGAACAGACGAATTTTAGAAATTTAAGTCCCTGTCACCTATGCAGAGCAGGGGTTTTTAAACTTTTTTTAAAAAATTTTTTGCAATTATTTCCCTGTCTGCTATGTAGAGCAGGGCTATAAAACAGTGAAAAAAGGGTTAATGTCCACCAACAATGTAACAGATGATTTTTTTTTTAATTATCTCCCTATCTGCTATGTAGAGCAGGGGTATAAAACAGCCAACAATGCAAATATGTCAACCCCTAAACTCACAGACGGATTAACTATATTATTGTCCCTGGCACATATGCAGGTGCAGGTGTACTTCACACAAAAATTGGTTTGTCGCTCCCACCTAACTAACAGACAGATTAAGTATTAAATTATTAATATTTATTTTAGATGTTGTATTGTGCCCACTAAAAAATTGCTGTAGGATGGTCAGCCACAGAATGAACAGACAGATAAATTATCTTTCTGGGTCTGGGGTGTAAAAATGGTGTATCACACATGTGCCCTGGCTGGACAATTGTGTACCTGGCCTATGTTGGTGCAGGAACCCACCCTCCGAGCCACTTGTGAATGACTGGCCTGATAACCGTGGAAATGTCACCCCACAATCCTACAGATGGATTTACTGTATTTATTTGCCTGGCTGTCAGATATGCAGCCCAGACCGCAAAGGTACTTTATGGTTAAAAATAAAGTGGGTTTTTTCACCCACAATGTCCAAGTTGTATTCACTGATTATATTTCACTATCAGATTTGCAGTGCAGGCCGCAAAGGTACTTTATGGAATAAAAATGATGATTTTTTTCACCCACAGTGAAACTAATGGATTTACTGATTTTATCAGATTTGCAGTGCAGGCCACAAAGTTACTTTACGGCCAAAAAGTGAGTTTATTTTAACCAACCATGTAACAGCAGTATTTAACGTTTTTTTGGACTGTCAGAAATGCAGCGCAGGCCGCAAATGTACTATACAGCACAAAAAGGGTGTTTATTTCAAACAACAATATAACAGCAGTATTTAACGGTTTTAGTGGACTGTCAGAAATGCAGCGCAGGCCGCAAATGTACTATCTAGCACAAAAAGTGTGTTTTTTTCTACCAACAATGTAACAGCAGTATTTAACGGTTTTAGTGGACTGTCAGAAATGCAGCGCAGGTCGCAAAGGTACTTTATTGAAAAAAATATGATTTTTTTCACCCACAGTGAAAAATATGGATTTACTGATTATATTTCACTATCAGATTTGCAGTGCAGGCCGCAAAGGTACTTTATGGGAAAAAAAATGATGATTTTTCACCCACAGTGAAACAGATGGATTTACAGATTTTATCAGATTTGCAGTGCAGGCCACAAAGGTACTTTACAGCCAAAAAGTGAGTTTTTTTCAACTGACAAAGTAACAGCAGTATTTAACGGTTTTAGTGGACTGTCAGAAATGCAGCGCAGGCCGCAAATGTACTTTCTAGCACAAAAAGGGTGATTTTTTTCAACCAACAATTTAACAGCAGTATTTTACGGTTTTAGTGGACTGTCAGAAATGCAGCGCAGGTCGCAAAGGTACTTTATTGAAAGAAATATATGATTTTTTCACCCACAGTGAAAAAGATGGATTTACTGATTATATTTCACTATCAGATTTGCAGTGCAGGCCGCAAAGGTACTTTATGGGAAAAAAAATGATGATTTTTCACCCACAGTGAAACTGAAGGATTTACTGATTTTATCAGATTTGCAGTGCAGACCACAAAGGTACTTTACAGCCAAAAAGTGAGTTTTTTTCAACTGACAAAGTAACAGCAGTATTTAACGGTTTTAGTGGACTGTCAGAAATGCCTAGCAGGCCGCAAATGTACTATATAGCACAAAAAGGGTGTTTTTTTCAAACAACAATATAACAGCACTATTTAATGGTTTTATTGAACTTTCAGAAATGCAGCACAGGCCGCAAATGTACTATATAGCACAAAAAGGGTGATCTTTTTTCAACCAACAATGTAACAGCAGTATTTAACGGTTTTATTGGACTGTCAGAAATGCCTAACAGGCCGCAAATGTACTATATAGCATAAAAAGGGTGTTTTTTTGAAACAACAATATAACAGCAGTATTTAACGGTTTTAATGGACTGTCAGAAATGCAGCGCAGGCCGCAAATGTACTATCTAGCACAAAAAGTGTGCTTTTTTCTACCAACAATGTAACAGCAGTATTTAACGGTTTTAGTGGACTGTCAGAAATGCAGCGCAGGCCGCAAATGTACTATATAGCACAAAAAGTGTGTTTTTTTCAAACAATATAACAGCAGTATTTAACGGTTTTAGTGGACTGTCAGAAATGCAGCGCAGGCCACAAATGTACTATCTAGCACAAAAAGGGTGTTTTTATCAAACAACAATATAACAGCAGTATTTAACTGTTTTACTGGACTGTCAGAAATGCAGCGCAGGCCGCAAATGTACTATATAGCACAAAAAGGGTGTTTTTATCAAACAACAATATAACAGCAGTATTTAACTGTTTTACTGGACTGTCAGAAATGCAGCGTAGGCTGCAAAGGTACTTTATGGAAAACAAAATTATATGATTTTTTCACCCACAGTAAAACAGATGGATTTACTGATTTTATCAGATTTGCAGTGCAGGCCACAAAGGTACTTTACGGCCAAAAAGTGAGTTTATTTTAACCAACCATGTAACAGCAGTATTTAAAGTTTTTTTGGACTGTCAGAAATGCAGCGCAGGCCGCAAATGTACTATCTAGCACGAAAAGTGTGCTTTTTTCTACCAACAATGTAACAGCGGTATTTAACGGTTTTAGTGGACTGTCAGAAATGCAGCGCAGGTCGCAAAGGTACTTTATTGAAAAAAATATATGATTTTTTTTCACCCACAGTGAAAAAGATGGATTTACTGATTATATTTCACTATCAGATTTGCAGTGCAGGCCGCAAAAGTACTTTATGGGTAAAAAAATGATGATTTTTCACCCACAGTGAAACAGATGGATTTACTGATTTTATCAGATTTGCAGTGCAGGCCACAAAGGTACTTTACAGCCAAAAAGTGAGTTTTTTTTTTGAGTTAACGGTTTTAGTGGACTGTCAGAAATGCAGCGCAGGCAGCAAATGTACTTTCTAGCATAAAAAGGGTGATTTTTTTCAACCAACAATTTAACAGCAGTATTTAACTGTTTTAGTGGACTGTCAGAAATGCCTTGCAGGCCGCAAATGTACTATATAGCACAAAAAGGGTGATCTTTTTTCAACCAACAATGTAACAGCAGTATTTAACGGTTTTATTGGACTGTCAGAAATGCAGCGCAGGCCGCAAATGTACTATCTAGCACAAAAAGGGTGTTTTTTTCAAACAACAATATAACAGCAGTATTTAACGGTTTTAATGGACTGTCAGAAATGCAGCGCAGGCCGCAAATGTACTATCTAGCACAAAAAGTGCGCTTTTTTCTACCAACAATGTAACAGCAGTATTTAACGGTTTTAGTGGACTGTCAGAAATGCAGCGCAGGCCGCAAATGTACTATCTAGCACAAAAAGGGTGTTTTTTTCAAACAAAACAGCAGCATTTAACGGTTTTAGTGGACTGTCAGAAATGAAGCGCAGGCCACAAATGTACTATCTAGCACAAAAAGGGTGTTTTTTTTTTCAAACAACAATATAACAGCAGTATTTAACGGTTTTAGTGGACTGTCAGAAATGGAGCGTAGGCTGCAAAGGTACTTTATGGAAAAAAATGAATATGATTTTTTCACCCACAGTAAAACAGATGGATTTACTGATTTTATCAGATTTGCAGTGCAGGCCACAAAGGTACTTTTTTTTTTAACCAACCATGTAACAGCAGTATTTAATGTTTTTTTGGACTGTCAGAAATGCAGCGCAGGCCGCAAATGTACTATACAGCACAAAAAGGGTGTTTTTTTCAAACCACAATATAACAGCAGTATTTAACGGTTTTAGTGGACTGTCAGAAATGCAGCGCAGGCCGCAAATGTACTATCTAGCACGAAAAGTGTGCTTTTTTCTACCAACAGTGTAACAGCAGTATTTAATGGTTTTAGTGGACTGTCAGAAATGCAGCGCAGGCCGCAAAGGTACTTTATGGAAAAAAATATATGATTTTTTCACCCACAGTGAAACAGATGGATTTATTGATTATATTTCACTATCAGATTTGCAGTGCAGGCCGCAAAGTTACTTTATGGGGAAAAAAAGATGATTGTTTGACCCACCGTGAAAAAGATTGATTTAACGTATTTTCTTTCACTATCACAAATGTACTTTATGGGGAAAAAAATATAAGATTTTTTCACCCACAGTGAAACAAATGGATTTACAGATTTTATTTCACAATCAGATTTGCAGTGCAGGCTGCAAAGGTACTTTATGGAGAAAAAAAAGAAGATTTTTTCACCCACAGATTTTATCAGATTTGCAGTGCAGGCCACAAAGGTACTTTACGGCCAAAAAGTGAGTTTTTTTCAACTGACAAAGTAACAGCAGTATTTAACGGTTTTATTGGACTGTCAGAAATGCAGCGCAGGACGCAAATGTACTATCTAGCACAAAAAGTGTGCTTTTTTCTACCAACAATTTAACAGCAGTATTTAACGGTTTTAGTGGACTGTCAGAAATGCGGTGCAGGCCGCAAAGGTACTTTATGGGAAAAAAAATATATGATTTTTTTCACCCACGGTGAAACAGATGGATTTACTGATTATATTTCACTGTCAGATTTGCAGTGCAGGCCGCAAAGGTACTTTTTTTTGACCCATCGTGAAAAAGATTGATTTAACTTATTTTCTTTCACTATCACAAATGCAGTGCAGGGTGCAAATTTACTTTTTAGCAAAAAAAAAATTCATTTGTGCCCCCAGAATCTAACAGATAGATTTACTGAATTGATTACACTCACATATGCAGCACAGGGGTACTTTACAGAAAAAAATGTGACTATGTCATGTCACCCCCTGGGTCCCTGAACTCACAGACGGATTCCCTATATTATTTTCCCTTCCCCTGGCACATATGCAGTGCAGGTGCACTTAAAAAATGAGTATATGTTGCCCACTGAACTAAAATAACAGGATTAGATTATTGTCCTTGGCACATATGCTGTGCTGGTGTCACGGCTGAGGATGGGGAAAACACTCAGCCGTGCGATGCCAGAAGACGTTAGGCTGCTCGGCCAGGACGACAGGATTAGGGAGCAGGTCACCTCCTAAAGCGTCCCTAACCTGACCCTAACTCCTAGCTGCATGGGCCGACCTTTAAGGTAGGAGGACCCATGCTCAGGAACCTCGGATCCCTAACTCACCCTCCGACCGGTCCCTGGACTAGGAGTCAGGGTAAGACGGCCTGTTCCTTCTGAACACGGAGGAACAGGGGTCTCACTGGCCAAGCTGCAGGGAAAAGGGGAACACTAACAGTCTTACGGATATGGCAGGTGAACTGAACTAGTTCCACCTACCTGCCACAGCCTTGCTGACTGGATCCCTGTGCTGGCAAGCTGAAGTCCACAGAACATGAAATGAACCCAGCAAACACATAACCACACACAGGAATCCAGATCCATAAGCTGCATCAAACAACAAAGGAAAATCCCAACTGAACATCACATAGACATCACACGTAAACATGACATAAACTTAATGTGACATAAATCTTATGACCACAAGAGTGGCCCCCACTGGCAGGTGGAAAACACAGGAGGCTGCTCCAGCTAAGCATGGCTGAAGCAACCCTCAGACATGTGCTAAACACTGAGGCTTTATAGGCCCAAGTAGCCACACCCAACAAACACACCCAGAGCACACACATACTGGGAAGGGAGTTAACCCTTCCAGCGCCAGGGAAGGGAAACACAAACTTAAAGGGAAAGTGACCAACCCAAGAACACACTGTGGCTGTTGCCGCAGGCAACAACATGGGTGGCAACCATGTCCAGGGAGTCAGCCCGAAGCCCGGGACACTGCAACCACATGTACACATACAACCAAACGTTGCGACGGGCAACCACAGTGAAAGAAAGATGTAAGTGCACACCAAACATAAAACAGAGTGCACACCAGACATACAAAAGTGCATACATACACGCACACAACTCCAAGGCAACCGCAGACATACCTGTTGTCCGCGGCAACCGCACCTGAGGCAAACAGCAAAATGCCTCCAGCTGCGGTTGACACAACAACCCCAAACCGCGGGCAACTGTATGCGGCTCCCAAGGAGTCACGGCCATAAACATGGTCGTGACAGCTGGTGCACTGCTGTTGCACAAAATGTCCGCCGACGCCAAGTTCTGATATCAGATAATTTCCTATTCTCTCCCTCACAGCATCAGCATCCTCTCCCTACACTAAGCACAGCAGAGTGACGTGCAGCGCTACGTGACTCCAGCTTATATAGAGGCTGGGTCACATGCTGCACTGGCCAATCACAGCCATGCCATTAGTAGGCATGGCTCTGATGGCTTCTAAAGGCACACGAGTTAAACGCTTGTTGATTGGCTGCTCTGCAGCCCTTCAAAAAGCGCCATTAAATGGCCAAACACAAAATCGAACTTTTACTGAAATGTTGGGGTTCGGGTCCGGGATAAAAAAAATACGTAAAATTCGGATTCGCTCAACCCTAATTATTTTCCCTTATACCATGGTTATAAGGGAAAATAATAGCATTCTTAATACAGAATGCATACTAAAATGTGGATTGAGGGGTTAAAAAATGTCTTCTTGCTTCTTCTTTCAGGACCTGCAAATAGACCTTTGATGATGTAATCACGCTCACCACCTTCATTCAGAAGGACCTGCGGTGACGTCATCAAAGGTCCTTTTGAAAGAAGAAGCAAGAAGACGATGCCAGCTGCGCGATCAATTGGATAAGGTGAGTTAATTTTTTTTATTTTTCAACCCCTCAATCCACATTTTAGTATTCATTCTGTATTAAGAATGCTATTATTTTCCTTTATAACCATGTTATGAGGGAAAATAATACAGTAAATTGACTTTTATCAATTTACTAACATCATCTCCTAGCAACCATGTGTGAAAATCGCATTGCATCCGCACTTGCTTGCGATTTTCAGGCAGACCCATTCATTTCTATGCGCCCGGCATTGCATGAAAAACGCAGAATATAGAACATGCTGTGATTTTCACGCAACGCACAAGTGAAGCGTGAAAATCACCGCTCATTTGAACAGCCCCATTGAAGTGAATGGGTCCGGATTCAGTGCGGGTGCAATGCGTTCACCTCACCCATTGCACCCGCGCAGAAAACTCGCCCGTGTGAAAGGGGCCTAAAGGTTGAATAGTAAATAGAAGTTATAGAACAACCCATGCCCCCATCCAGATAGTGTCTCTTTTTAGGGAAGGCCTTACATATTTCAGCAAAACAATGTTCAACCACATAGAGCAACAGTGTGGCTTCACAGAAGAAGAGTCCCGATGCGGAACCCGTCTGCCTGCAGTCCAGAGTCGACCTTTCACCAATAGAAAACATATGGCGCATTATGAAATTAAATATTTGGCAAAGAAGACCCAGGACTGTTGAGCACCTAGAACCCTACATCAGACAAGAATGAGATAACGTTCCTCTCTGAAAACTCCAGCAATTGGTGTCCTCATCTCCCAGACATTTACAGACTGTAGTTGGGATGTTACACATTGGTAGACATAGACCTATCCCAACTTTTTTGAGATACGTTGCTGCCATCAAGTTCTAAATGAGTTACATTTTGGTAAAATGTCTCACTTTCATAATCTGTGAATAAAATACGGGTCTATGAGATTTGCATTGTGTTATTAATTACATTTACTCACATTTTACACAGCGCCCCAACTTTTTGGGAATTGGGGTTGTCCATGCAATTACAAAAGTATTCAGATCCAGGTGCTGGTTTGAAAAATATTTTTCAAAGGAAAACCCCTATAAAGTGCCGGTACACCTTCAGCAGCTGTCACTTGAACTCTAGTTTACCAACTGCCATTCCTCCCGATTCTCTAAGGCTACATTCACACGATCGTATGTGTTTTGCAGTCCGCAAACTGCAGATACGCAAAAAAAAACGTATGACGTCCGTATGGCATCCGCAAAACGGACAAGAATAGGACATGTTCTTTTTTTTTTTTTGCGGGGCTACGGAATGGACATACGGATGCGGATAGCACACGGTGTGCTGTGTATTTTTTGTGGACCCATTGAAATGAATGGCTCCTCATCCAATCCGCAAAAATAAACGGAACGGACACAGAAACAAAATACGTTCTTGTGAATGTAGCCTTATACGCATGATTTGGATGAGCGGCATGTATCCTCAATGGGGAGACTGAAGTAAGCCTCTGCCAGACACCTGCGGTGGCTGCTTATCTCCAGGAGAAACAGAGGATCGGGCATGATAGACTTTTAATGGAGGATCATAGGTTACTGAATGTCTTCCAGTGTTGGGGTGCGGTCAGGAATATGGTACACAGACGTGAAGTGAAATAGAGGGCTGACAGAATTTTCCTGTACACAGTGCACTGCAGAAAGAAAAATCAATGTATTCCTATTTCCCTAGCTGTCAGTTTCCACTCTGTGCTAAATGCAATGTCCTCGCAGATGCTCTTTCCTGCAATAACAAGTATGACGTCTTTTGTTGCCGTGGAGACGGTGTTATGATTTAGAAAAAAAAATCGTCACTGTCACTGATTTCTCTTTTTTTTGGGTAATTCAAATAAACAAATGGGCTTTAACCATGTTTATTCCACAGACAATGCCGTCCATTTATCTCTCTGCTTAACCTTTCATACAGACTCTCCCTAGGAATGATGCATCCCCTGCAGTCACCATGTTACTCCTCTTACACATTTTGCCCTCCTCAGCCTTTTTTTTTTTTTAGAGTTGCCCCCTTTAGGCATGACCTGGTTTTTATCACAGCATCATATTAACCCTTTAAACAGCATCTGTCAGCAGATTTGTCCCGATGACACTGGCTGACCTGTTACATGTGCGCTTGGCAGCTGAAGAAATCTGTGTTGGCCCCATGTTCATATGTGCCCGCATTGCAGAGAAAAATAATGTTTTAATATATGCAAATGAGCCTCTAAGAGCAACGGGGGCGTTACCGTTACACCTAGATGCTCCGCTCTCTCTGCAACTGCCGCACCCTCTGCACATTGATTGACAGGGCCAGGTGTGATCACGTTTTCACTACCTGGCCCTATCGATCAAAGTGCAGAGAGGATGCGGCAGTTGCAGAGAGGAGCTAAGCCTCTAGGTGTAATGGTAACGCCCCTGTTGCTCCTAGAGGCTCATTTGCATACATTTAGACAATTTTTCTCAGGAATGCGGACACATATGAACATGGGACCAACACAGATGTCTTCAGCTGCCAAGCGCACATGTAACAGGTCAGCCAGTGTCATAGGTACAGAACTGCTGACAGATGCTGTTTTTTAACTCCTTGACTTCTTGGAGCCATAATTTTTTTAATTTTCTGTTCACATAGCCATATGAGGTTGTACTTTCTAATGGCACCATTTGATATTGCATAGGATGTAGTGGGAAACTGGAAAAAAATTCCAAATGTGGTGAAATTGGAAACTGAGCTGTGTGAGGGCTAATTTTTTGCAGGGGCGATCTGTACTTTTTATTTTGGGGTTTCAGATTCCACCTTTCATTTTCCAAATGAGCTGTCAAAAATGCAAGGTAGAATCTGATTGGTTGCTATAGGAAACTAAGCCAGTTCTACTTTACACCAGTCTGATAAATGACCCCAATAGTTTTTTTAAACACTTTTTAATAGTTCCCATAGGGACCTTGAAAAAGCAGCCATCGGATTGCTTCTCTCATAAACCCAAAAGCATTAGCATTGGGGTCTATGAGACTTACAATATTGGCAGGATCTCCATAGGAACCTACAGTATGTGTGGTAGCCTTGGATCATTCAGGAGAACCGAGGCTGCCACATACACCATCCGGCTCTCTCTCGCCTCGCTAGGGGGAGCCGGTACACACGTGGAAGCGCACGCTTCTGGGTTTTTGAGCTCTCTGATGCACATGCACATTTGACCGGCATCTGAGGGGTTAAATGCCTGTGATCAGCATTACCGCTGGTCATGTTAAATGCCTGTGATCAGCATTACCGCTGGAGGGTCAGAGTTTGGCACAAGCAACATGAATCAATGAACTCTTCCTTTTAGGCGTCAACAGTAGAGGTGAAATGAATGGTGTGGGAATGTTTTCCTAGAACACCCTGTGTCCCCTGGTACCTGTGGATGGACGTTTGTGTAGTAAGGCCCGATTCACAGAACCATACTGGAATCCCTTATGTGTTCACCATATCATATAAGGTGATCACATAAGGGATTCCAGCATACAGTGGGATGCTAAAGTTTGGGCAACCTTGTTAATCGTCTTGATTTTCCTGTATAAATCGTTGGTTGTTACAATAAAAAATGTCAGTTAAATATATCATATAGGAGACACACACAGTGATATTTGAGAAGTGAAATGAAGTTTATTGGATTTACAGAAAGTGTGCTATAATTGTTTAAACAAAATTAGGCAGGTGCATAAATTTGGACACCACAAAAAAGAAATGAAATCAATATTTTGTAGATCCTCCTTTTGCAGAAATTACAGCCTCTAAACGCTTCCTGTAGGTTCCAATGAGAGTCTGGATTCTGGTTGAAGGTATTTTGGACCATTCCTCTTTACAAAACATCTTTAGTTCATTCAGGTTTGATGGCTTCCGAGCATGGACAGCTCTCTTTAAGTCACACCACAGATTTTCAATCATATTCAGGTCTGGGGACTGAGATGGCCATTCCAGAACGTTGTACTTGTTCCTCTGCATAAATGCCTTAGTGGATTTTGAGCAGTGTTTAGGGTCGTTGTCTTGTTGTAAGATCCAGCCCCGGCGCAGCTTCAGCTTTGTCACTGATTCCTGGACATTGGTCTCCATAATCTGCTGATGCTGAGTGGAATCCATGCGTCCCTCAACTTTGACAAGTTTCCCATTCCTTGCACTGGCCACACAGCCCCACAGCATGATGGAACCACCACCATATGTTACTGTAGGTAGCAGGTGTTTTTCTCGGAATGCTGTGTTCTTTTTCCTCCATGCATAACGCCCCTTGTTATGGCCAATTACTCAGTTTTAGTTTCATCAGTCCACAGCACCTTATTCCCAATTGAAGCTGGCTTGTCCAAATGTGCTTTAGCCCACCTCAAGCGGCACTTTTTGTGCTGTGGGCGGAGAAAAGGCTTCCTCTGCATCACTCTCGCATACAGCATCTCCTTGTGTAAAGTGCGCCGAATGGTTGAACGATGCACAGTGACTCAATCTGCAGCAAGATGATGTTGTAGGTCTTTGGTGATGGTCTGTGGTTTGACTGACTGTTCTCACCATTCGTCGCTTCCTGTCTATCCGAGATTTTTCTTGGTCTGCCACTTCGAGCCTTAACTTGAACTGAGCCTGTGGTCTTCCATTTCCTCAATATGTTCCTAACTGTGGAAACAGACAGCTGAAATCTCTGAGACAGCTTTCTGTATCCTTCCCCTAAACCATGATGGTGAACAATCTTTGTCTTCAGGTCATTTGAGAGTTGTTTTGAGACCCCATGTTGCTACTCTTCAGAGAAAATTGAAAGAGGAGGGAAACTTACAATTGACCCCCTTAAATACTCTTTCTCATAATTGGATTCACCTGTGTATGTAGGTCAGGGGTCACTGAGCTTACCAAGCCAATTTGCAGTTCCAATAATTAGTTCTAAAGGTTTTGGAATCAATAAAATGACAACAGTGCCCAAATGTATGCACCTGCCTAATTATGTTTAAACAATTATAGCACACTTTCTGTAAATCCAATAAACTTCATTTCACTTCTCAAATATCACTGTGTGTGTCTCCTATATGATATATTTAACTGACATTTTTTATCGTAACAACGAACGATTTATACAGGAAAATCATGACGATTAACAAGGTTGCCCAAACTTTCGCATTCCCACTGTATGTGCAAATAGTGCAGACAGTACCATGTGTAGGATACTTTTGATATAATATTTAGCTTATTCGTGGCGTCCCACGTTAAAAGCTCTTAGCGAATATCATCACCAACAGCGGGACAGAAAACAGAGAGTATGTACTTATCTCTTCAGATGCCATCTCTCATTCAGCCGTCCGCCAGTAGCCTCTGCAACAGCAAGAAGACTGTACGCTGTAAGGTATGGTGAGTGTGTGAGTCTTTTGGGTGTTTCTGTGAAGCGCTTCACTTTTCATCATGTCCGTCTACTCTTCCCTGTCTCCGCTTCAAATGGCCACCATTTACTAAGTTCCGCTACCCTTAACAACGACCCTCCTGATAGGCCGGTGTAAAAAAAAGTATCCTACACATGGTACTGTCTGCACTGTTTGCACATAAGCTGGAATCCCTTATGTGATCACCCAATATGATATACAAATCGCTAGCAGTCTAGGACTGGTTCCAATATCAGCCATTAATTTTTGGTCATTTGACTTTAGGCTACCAACTTTTTTTATTATCTGATTTTACCATTTGTGGGGGACCCATATCCCTCAGCTGCGTTCTTAAAGAGATTTAATGGGACATTTGTTCTTCACTTTATTGTTTTTATTTAACATCTTAATGCTTGTGTTTAAAAATGTTTAAAAATGTTTCCTCTAATTTAACTCAATAAATTGCACTTTTAGATTTCTGTGTCATTCTGACTGCTGAGTGCCCATCTACTTTATATACAATTCCTCTATATTTTTATTGATTTGGGTGCATCAATTTTAGTTGGAGCACCTAACTATCCCTACAATAGGGTGAGCCGTCCCATATATCTTTTATATATTTTTCCAATAATATACCTGCAATACTTCTAGAGTTCAAAGAGTTCAAGGGGGGCCTGGATGTATTTCTGGAGTGTAATATTATTACAGGCTATAGCTACTAGAGAGGGGTCGTTGATCCACGGAGTTATTCTGATTGCCTGATTGGAGTCGGGAAGACATTTTTTTCCCCTAAAGTGAGGAAAATTGGGTTCTATCTCAAAGGTTTTTTCCCCCTTCCTCTGGATCAACTTGCAGGATAACAGGCTGAACTGGATGGACAGATGTCCTTTTTCGGTCTTATAAACTATGTTATATTGCCTTGTATTTTTATCTTTAAGTGTTTCACCGAAAAGCAACTATTAAACCGTGCCATAGGCAGGGCCTTATAGGCAGACACATATGGCAGATGTGGGGCCCTCTGTAAGGTCCCACCTATCAACCCATCAGCACCATTAAATTATGTTGTGGGGGGATCAGTGAGCTCTGTTTAAATCATTGTATGATACATTTGTTATTGTCTGTGGCAGTTTAGGGTTTAAATGCCACCATTACCGTGATGTAATATTAATCTTAATTTGTATCTGAGGAAAGGGATTTAGGGGTCATTATTTCAGAAGACATAAAGGTAGGCAGACAATGTCATAGAGCAGCAGGAAATGCTAGCAGAATGCTTGGGTGTATAGAGAGAGGCATTACCAGTAGAAAGAGCGAGGTGCTCATGCCGCTCTACAGAGCACTAGTGAGACCTCATTTGGAGTATTGTGCTCAGTACTGGAGACCATATCTCCAGAAGGATATTGATACTTTGGAGAGAGTTCAGAGAAGAGCTACTAAACTGGTACATGGATTGCAGGATAAAACTTACCAGGAAAGGATTAAAGGACCTTAACATGTATAGCTTGGAAGAAAGACGAGACAGAGGGGATATGATAGAAACGTTTAAATACATAAAGGGAATCAACAAGGTAAAAGAGGAGAGAATATTTAAAAGAAGAAAAACTGCTACAAGAGGACATAGTTTTATATTAGAGGGGCAAAGGTTTAAAAGTAATATCAGGAAGTATCAGTAATATCAGGAAGTAATATCAGGGACATTCTATGTTTCTATGTGTGAACGACTTGCTTACCGTGACATATTACTTCATGGTGCAGAAAGAGGTTAAGGAGCTGGAAGATGAGCTGTTTTAAATGGAAAGTGTTAATTGGTTCTATTAATCACTTGACCATCTTTAAGGGAGTGAAAATAACCAGGATTTTTCATACCAGGCTCAGTGTTTAACACTGTGTGATTAGCAGAAATAACGCATCATCGTGATTCACCATCTTAGAGAAAATCCATCTATGGAACCTCATTACAGGGAATGAATCACCTTATTTTTTTTTATA
Organism: Bufo gargarizans; assembly: GCF_014858855.1. Lineage (NCBI taxonomy): Eukaryota > Metazoa > Chordata > Amphibia > Anura > Bufonidae > Bufo > Bufo gargarizans. Next base: position 679,747,236 of record NC_058081.1, read on the forward strand.
TTTAATACATATACTGCAACATATTCTTTTCTCTTTTCAGATGATTTGGGGGACCACACTCTTGCCTAAGCTGCTGCTCTGAACAGGTTAAGAGATTTGCTTTACAGCTGCCACATGGACAAATCTCAGTCGAGAAACTGCTTATTGGCTATGGGAGAGTGTCCTGGGCATGCTCCGTGACCTGTGCAGGGGTCACTTGTGCAGGGAGGGAGAAGAGGTGAGCTGTAACCATCACCTATTGTGAATGATGTATCCTGTGCTATCTCTGTGTAAGGGATCTCTACAGTACAGGATGTTTCAGCTTTTCATGCGGCTCAAGTGTAGGTAATGAAATGGAAAATTTAAAACAAATTACGTAAATACATGAAAGTATGTTTAACATAGACAATTAATTAAAACAATATGACAAATTCCCTTAAAGTGTGGTTGTTTTTAAATAAAAAAAAACTTGGTTAATTTCTTCCAAAAAGAGCGCTGCCCATCCACAGGTTGTTCCATTCACATCAATGGGATGGAGATGTAATGCCACACCCATCCCATGGACAGGTCCTGCACTGTTTTTGGAATAAAGCAACCATGTGTCCCTAAGGGCTCATGCACACAGCCATTGCCCGGCCTTCCGTGCATTAGGGACCGCAATTTGCAGTCTCCAATGCACAGGCAACATCCATGCGACAGACACATCCAGACTCATTCAACTTTAATGAGTCCGTGATCCATCCGCACTGTAAAAAAATAGAATGTTCTATTTTTTTGCGGTGCGGAGGCACGGAGGGAAGTGATTCCGGGGTTTCCGTGTTCAAGTAAATTGGTCCGCATCTGTGATGTAGTGCAAAAACGGCCAGAGCCCATATATGCGGACCCGCTGTTTGCGGGCCACAATACTGGCCAGGCCGGCACACGTTCATGTTCTAGTTGGCCAGATGAGAATCCTTTGATGTATCTCTCGGGTATACAGATTTATTGGCAATGGTCCTTGGGAAAATGTATGCAGAATAGATCTCCAAAAAGAACTACCACCAGCTGGCAGCAATGCTGGGAAGAGAGGCCCATGGGGTTGTGTGTGGAGGGTCAGTAATAAAAGCCTGTATGTAGGTGTATACCGTATACGCAAAACATGCGGAATGATATCAAATAATCTATTGTAAAATGAAAACGACACAGTTCAAGGTATGTTAGACAGTATGTAGAAGAAAAAAAAACCTTGCTTGGCTCAATTTACCTTGTATGAACCAAAAAGTAATCTGCGAAACACAAAACTCCAGGACATCCTCAACGGGAACAGAGAAAGACACAATACACAATAGCACAAAGCCCGTAATCTCTGTAGCACCGATGAAGCCGCGACGAGAGCGCCTAATACATACTGCTACTAAATCACTCACAGCCTCGTATTCATGTACAGTACTTCAGCTGCTTGTCCAAAAAAATACATTTTTTGTTCACTTGCTAAGAAAACAAAAAGTTCCAGGGCTGGCTTCTTGGGTTCACTTTTACCCAGTAATAAATAATATGGTTTTAAGCCATAAAAAAAAAGATAATGAAACCATAACATTATGTAATCAAGAAAGCAGTTGTGTGTTTTATAGACAATAGGCAAAATATATATTTTTTACGCTGAGCTTCATTTTAAAAATAAAAATGAGGACCCCTTTAAATATTCTACATATTTCCCTTCATGGAGAGAAACCATGATCAAGTTTATGATAGAGACATCTCATGGGAAAAAATATGGGTCAAGCCCAGACCAACCCTTTTCCCTTAGGCCTCATGCACACGACCGTTGTTGTGTCCCGTGTCCGTTGTTCAGTTTTCCGTGATTTTCTGAGGACCCATTGACTTTCAATGGGTCCGTGGAAAACTCAGCTAATGCACCGTTTGTCATCTGCGTCCGTGATCCGTGTTTCCTGTCCGTGAAAAAAGTATGACCTGTCCTATTTTTTTCACGGACAACGGTTCGCGGACCCATTCAAGTCAATGGGTCCGTGAAAAAACACGAAGGCACACAAGATTGTCATCCGCGTCAGTTTTTTTTCCTATCATTTGCATGGCAAACTTGACTTAGATTTTTCTTTTACTTTCCTTCATGTCTGGTGATCCTCCAAAAATAAAGACAGACACACGGAAACAAAAACGGACACGGATCACGGAACAACGGAACCCCTTTTTGCGGACCGCAAAAAAATACTGTCGTGTGCATGAGGCCTTAGGCTCCATTCACGCATCCGTAAAAATGGGTCTGCACGGTGCTTTTCCAGAGCGCGCCGCCGATCCTCCGGTCCGCGGCTCCCGAGAAAAAAATAGAACATGTTCTATTCTTGTCCGCATCGCGGACAATTTAGCATTTTTTTATTATAGTGCTGGTGACGCGCGGTCCGCAAAATGCGGAACGCACATTGCCCCTGTCCGTGTTTTGCGGATACACGGATCCGCAAAACACATACGGATGCGCGAATGGACCCTTAAAGGGTTTATCCAGAATTAGAAAAAAAACATGACTGAATTCTTCCAAAAAACAGCGCCACGATCTTCATGGTTTGGTTGGTATTGCAACACAGCTCCATTTAAAGTGAATGTGAAATGTCTCTTCAGATACCGTACACCCAACAGAACAAAATGCGTCACCATAGACAGACATCCATGGAGAATAGGCAGGTTCTGGAGCCATTGGAGCCAAGCATACAATAATCACCTGAGTGCAGTGAGGTTGCTGGATGAGATCCAAGGTAGGTGCCCAATGGGCAGTTTTGGGAGGGAGGAAAGAAGGAGGAGGACGATGTCTACAGTTTTGTATTAGCATATATCCTTGATAGAAGTAGTACTTCTCACAAGATGGCTGCTCCCTGTCTGCCACCATTTAAAAATTGCCTACCACTTTCTAGAGTGCTCCACCCATGTTGTGTGTGTCGCCCGTTTTCTAAAGAACCCCGCCCCTGAATACACTTTGGGCAGCAGGGTTACTGATACAGAATCCCAGAGCCACATACTTGGGCCCCCCTTCAAAACCTTTCTGCAAGGCAGCTGGCTGCGACACATCCCATAACATTCACCTGCATTTCTGGTAATATTTCCGATAAAAATGTTCAATGCAGAAGTGCATAATTTTTTTTAAACTTAATAAATAGCTATAAAACACAAAAATCAAACCTAGTGCATTATAGGGGTATTCCGGTTACATTAAGTTATCCCCTATCCACAGCATAGGGAATAGCTATTAGATCGGTGGGGGTCCTACCACTTGGTCCCCCACCGATCATGAGAATAGGGCCCCTGTACCCTCTGCGACCTCCTGAAATGAACAGAGCGGACCGGTTGGGCATGCGTGCAGAAGTTCCATTCATTTCTGTGGCAGTTTTGGAGATAAGTACAGCGCTCGGCTATCTCCGGAATATAACCTAATATAAGTAAAATAGCCCTTTAAAGGCCCCTTGCAGACGAGCGTGTCGGATTCAGTCTGGATGCGCGTGTTAAAAAACTGAATGTTGTTACCCAGACCTAACCCGGACTTCTATTAACTGAAGTTCGGGTTCGGGTTAGGTGTTCTGTAGATTTTATTATTTTCCATTATAACGTGGTTAGAATGGAAAATAATAGCATTCTTTAATACAGAATGCTAAGTAAAATTACCCTTGAGGGTTAAAATATTCCTCACCTCATCCACTTGATCGCGCATCCGGCATCATCTTCTTTCTTCTTTTTGCAGGACCTGCGCTGACATAATCGCACTCACCACGTGTTGAGCACAATGACGTCAGCACAGGTCCTTTTGCAGGTCCTGCAAGAAGAATCAGGTCCTGCGCGATCAAGTGGATGAGGTGAGGAACTTTTTTTTATTATTTTTTAACCCTCAATGGACATTTTACATAGCATTCTGTATTAAAGAATGCTATTATTTGCATTCTAACCATGTTATAATGAAAAATAATAAAGTAACCGGACTTTAATGGGGTCCGGGGACTCAACCCTATTTATTAACATCATCTCCTTAGCAACCATCTGTGAAAATCGCATTGCATCCGCACTTGCTTGCGGATGCAATGCGATCTTTACGCAGCCCCATTCACTTCGATGAGGCCTGCGTTGTGTGTAAAACGCTGAATATATAGCATGCTGCGATTTTCACACAACGCACAAGTGATGCGTAAAAAAACATCGTTCATGTACACAGCCCCATTGAAATAAATGGGTCCGGATTTAGTGCAGGTCCAATGCGTTCACGTCACGTTACACATTGCGCCCGTGTGAAAGGGACCTACATTTCTGGACATTGATGGGTTAATGTCTGTATCTCTGGTGGTCTAGGGCAGTGAAAGGACTAATGTTTGTATGTATGGCAGTAAAGGTGTTAGCATCAGCAGTCTGTGGTCTTGGGCAGTGAAGACTTTAAAGGGAACCTGTCATCAATTTTATGCTGAACTCACCGAGGACACGCTGATTTCCACGGTGTGTCACTCATGAGTTAAAAGTAAGTGGTTGCCGAGATCCACCATCATAATCATTGGGCCTGGAAAAGAGTAAAATCTACCTGAGAAGATTCAGAGTAAGGGCTCACGCACACAAAATTTTTTGTCTGTTAGTTTTTTTTTTTTGCACAGGAGTTACTCCATGTGCATTCCGTTTCCGTATGTCCATATTTCCGTTCCGCAAAAAAATAATAGAACATGTCCTATTATTGTCCACATTATGGACAAGGATAGGACTGTTTTATTAGGGGCCAGCTGTTCCGCTCTGCAAAATACGGAATGCACACAGACGTCATCCGTATTTTTGCAAAAATACATACGGTCGTGTGCATGATGCCTTATTCATAAGCTCCTGCTCTCCCCACCCATCTGCTGATGATTGACAGTCTTCTCCTTACTTTTCTCCCTAGAGGAGAACTGCCAATCATCAGCAGATGGTCGAATGTGAATAAGGCATCATTCACACGTCCGTGTCCGTGCTCAAATCCATGAAAAGTTGGTCAGTGATGCCTCCGTGAAGATGTCCGTGATGGATCCGCATGTGGTCCATGTGTCCGGGTTTTGCTGTCCGTGTGTCATCCGTGTTTCACGGACAAATTTTTTTCAAAGCATCTCTTCCTAATGATCTGTGAAACACGAATGGCATCCGTGGTTTTCACCAACCCATAGACTATAATCTAAATCAGAGTGTCTGCCACCACATTATGCGGTCACTACTTGAATGGGGTCCGTGATCCGCATCAGACAGTCCGTCCCGCAAAAAAGTGTGCGGACGCACTCCATAGGCTTCTGATCTGTGCCTCTGTTCCACACTGCATCGTCAGAATTGCGAACCCGCTCAAGTGAATGGGTCCGCATCCGTGATAAGGTGCGGCCGCTGCCCGGATATTGCAGACCCACTGTTTGCGGGCTGCAATACTGGCACGGCCGGCACATGTTCGTACACTTTGGTACAGAGGCTACCAGCCAGTACCAAAGCGCACTTTGGATTCCTATTTTAAACCGTTTTTTAATACACAGATATGAATACAGTAGTAATTCACCGAAGTCTTGCGCAATTTCGGCCACAGAGCCAATACATTTTAATGCCATATGGAAACCATTAACCATAAAGGTTTTGAACTAAATTACTTTAGATCTATGGTCCAAACCTCGATTCGCTCAAGCCGATTCATAAGTACCAAGACGATATGGCGGTGGGGGTCCGGGAGTTGATCGAAAAGAACCAATGGGGGTTGGAACCACTTATTCTTATTAACCCCAACAGTTCCTGAAGTTTAACCCATTATGATGAACTATTCAGAAACAATGACAGTTCGCTAAATAAGATGTTAACTTTCTATTAAATATCTACCTTTATCCACATGGGACACACGGTGGCGGTTCTCTTTTGAGGCTGCCCTTGCTGCTCCTTTGACAAGTAGCTGATCTAAAGACTTCAGGTAAATGTGACATTGTTCCTTGGACCGCTGCCTCACCCCTGCCTTTATTGTACGAGAACAATGAGCATGTTGTTCCCTTGCCGCAAGGAACACGACCTGGAACGAGAGACAAAGAATAATTCACACAGGTGATGAGGGGGAAGAGTGTGTAGGAATGGAGTCGTGCGTCATGGTTTCTATTGTCTGGCCATATTAAAATTCCCAGTTAGCCTGCATGAGCTCTGTATAAGGCAGACCAAAGCTGTACAAGCTGCCGAAACCAGGGCGTCGCGCAGTATCCGGGGGAGGCTATAAACAATCGCTCCACATAGCCGGGAGCTGGTGGTAGAACTGGCCTACGTCAACCCCAGGTTACACTTCGCCTGTATTAAAAGGATTATGCATGTGTTTAACCTCTTAAGGACCATGCCATTTTTTATTTTCATTTTTTCCTCCCTGCCTTCCAAGAGCCACAGCTTTTTGCATTTTTCGTTCACATGGTCATATGAGGGCTTAATTTTGGTGCGACAAGTTGGGTTTGTTAATGGCACCATTTCATTTACCATATCTTGCATTAGAAAACAAGGGCAAATTCAAAGCGGGGAGAAACTAAAAAATAAAATAATCTGCCCGTCATTTTTATGGCATTCACTGTACACTAAAAATGACATGACGACCTTATTCGTTGGGTCAGTACGATTAGAGTGATACCAAATACATATATGGAGTTTTTATTATGTTTCACTACTTGAAAAAATAAAAAACTTTGAAAAAAATAAAACCGTTCTAGGCATTGCCATATTCTGATGCCCATATATACTGGTATTTTATATTTCCAACTACAACGCTGTTTGAGGGCTTGTTTTTCTTTGCAGGAAGAGCTGTAGTTTTTATTGGTACCATTTTGGAGGTGCATATTTTATCATATGATTTTATCACCTTTTATTCAAAAAAATGTTTAGGTGGGGAGGTTGAATAGCAAATTTTTTTTTTCTATTACGGTGTTTACCGTGCAGGAAAATATTTTTTTTAACAGTACTGTACCTATACCTATTATTGTTTAGTTTTTTAATGTAAAATTAGGAAAGGAGGGTTTTTCAATATATATTAAAAAAAAAAAACTTTTGGGGAATTAATTTTTAGTCCCCTTAGGGGGCTTGAACATGCTATCTTCTGATTGCATATACCAAAGATTACAATAGAATACTATTGTAGTATATGGGATTTTTACTGTCTGCCTGTCGAGCCCTGTCACAGGCACAGCTCTGCAGACAGTTTACATCAGATCAGCACCCTGCAACTTTGATGTTGGGGCTCCAATTTCAGAACAGAGGGCGCAACCTCCCTCTGTCTAATCACTCAGATGCCACAGTGGCTATTGACTGCGGCATCTGAGGGGGTTATACTACTGTAATCAGAGCCTTGTGGGGGGCTTTCTCCCCGTTTAATGTGCAGAGAGAAAGCTGTCAATCATGGTCTGAAGGAAGGGGTTAGCCCACAACTCATGAATGTCATACACTTAGCTCTCATGCATAACATACAGAAGACTGAGTAAAGCCTCATTCACAAATCAGTGTTTTGGTCGGTGATTTCCATCAGCGATTTGCGAGTCCGCACCGTGTGCTGTCCGCATCAGTATGTCCGTTCCGTAGCCCCACAAACAAAAAAAAAAAATAGAACATGTCATATTCTTGTTCGTTTTAGGCACTGCTACAATAGATCCGCAAAAACTAAACAAAAAAAAACCAGATGGCATACGGATGTCATCCGTTTTTTTTTGTTTTTTTTTGCGGAACGCAAAACACATACGGTCTTGTGCATGTAGCCTTATTACGAAGTTTTGAACAAAGCAGCTTTGGATTAAGCATCCAAAGCTCGCTTCGCTCAACTCTAATGTAGATGCTAAAACACATATGGCGAGAGAGGTAGTCTTTAAATATTTAACGGGACAGTTCACCTGGCGAATACCCTAAAGCGTTCCTGTGGATATTAATGAAATCACCATGGTTGTCACCTCAGCAATTAATAAGAAATGATTGCAATCTGCCACCGGTAATTCAGCAGGTGCATGACCAAATGGAAGCGCTCAATAATGAAATGGCGAGCTGGTTGTCACTTAGAGGATGCTGAAGAAACATTTCCTCCTGACCTCAGAAATTATTAATAGAAAATTGCCCAGAATTTACATCATCCGCTCCATATCCATAGTATTTGCCAAGTGGTTAACCTGAAATAGCTTTTTTTTTATGCAATGAGCTCTTATGTTTTCAACAACGATGCCAAGTTCGTGATAGATCTTTAGAGAGTTTGGGAAAACAGTTCTCTTTTAAAGATATGCAAAGAACAAAGTGTGTGTGAGTGTGTGTGTGTGTGTGTGTGTGTAAGGGGGGGGGGGATATTTATTAAACTGGTGTAAAGTAGAACTGGCTCAGTTGCCCATCGCAACCAGATTCTACCTTTCATTTTTCACAGCTCCTTTAAGATAATAAAAGATGGAATTTGATTGGTTGCTATGGGCAACTAAGCCAGTTCTACTTTACACAAAAATTCTACTTTTTAAGAAGTCTTGAAATATGACAACGGAAAATGCCAAACCAGGTATCCATCTGTAGATTGGTGTACGGAGTAGGATTCTGCACCATGAAACAGCTACAGATGGATATTTGGCTTGGCCATTTTCCCTTGTCCTATTCCAAGGTTTGTTATAAAAAAAGAAAAAATTATAATAATCATATTTGGGCTTATAATGAGCCACTTCCACAAGGTGGCGCTAGTCAGACGGTTGTCTTTCCTTGGGAGACACCTCTGGATATTTTCCCATGGAGAATTGCCAAATAGTCTTCATACTATTGGACACAAAGCAAGCAGCCCTGTATGGAGACTGACTAAGGGGGTCCAGTACTCTGCTTAAAGGCCATGTACACCTTTGGGGGCAGTTTTCTTTTAAATTAGTGCATTGTACTCAATTTGCGCTCAAAATAATTTTTTTATTTTTTAAATATGGAGTCCCTTTTTTCTGTACAGAGCCAAGATGCTGGATCAGCAACCTCCAGCACTCCCAGAATGCTCCTTTCACTTCTATGGCAGTTGTTAGAACAGCCCAGCATGTTCGCATGTAGGTAGTTGTAGTTTCACAGCAGCTGGAGTGCCGAAGGTTCCCTGCTCTAGTAGCAGCCTCTGTATTTTCTCTACTTTCCGTCAGTTGGGGAGCAGACAGACTCCTTATCTCTCTGCTCTGTCATTATAAACACTTATTATAGCCCAGTTCTTATCTTACTGATAAGAATGTGGCTTAAATAAGGGTTTAGGGGGGCGTGGCCAACTGCCGTCATGGACGGTCGCATCTGAGAGCAGCTCCGTCTCCCACCAGCAATCCTGAGCCATCCTGCACATTCCGGCTGTTGATTTTACCTTCAGCAGGGACGTTTGAATTTGCTATCGAGACCGTTTGCGTGCCATGAGCCCCAGCAAAGCACAGATGGCGGCGGAGCGGCTTAAGGAGTTTGCCAGGCAGGACTCCCAACATGGCGCTGCGGCCTCCTCACCATCCCGCACAGCCAGCACGCGGAGTCAGTCCTCACAGCAGCTCCCGTCTGACACAGAGGCCGCACCAGAACTTACCCTGCAGACCTCTCACCAGCAATTGATGGCGGCTATTACAGGTTGCCAGGTCTCCCTGACAGGGAAGATAGAGGAGGTCAGGGTGGATTTGGGCCTACTACGGCATGACGTACAGCAGCTACGGGAGAGAGTTAAACTCACCGAAACCAGAGTGTCTGACCTGGAGGATATGACCACTCCCTTGCCGGCGAGGATAGCTGCCGTGGAGGCCTCTGTGGAGCTTTACCGCCAGAAATGCGATGACCTGGAGAATCGCGCGCGCCACAATAACGTGCGCATTATCGGCATGCCTGAACGGGCGGAAGGCACTGACCCAGCGACTTTCCTTGAGGGGTGGTTCAAGGAGATATTCCCGAACGCTGCCTTCTCCACTGCATACGCCGTTGAAAGGGCGCACCGTGTCCCGGCCAGGCCACTACCACCGGGTGCCCCGCCAAGGCCTTTACTTGCCCACATGTTAAATTGGCGTGACAGGGATCTTATCCTAGCGCAAGCCAGAGTCGCACAGGCCATTACGCTGGGCTCGGCGAACATATGTTTATACCCTGACTTTTCCGCTGACCTGCAGAAGAGGAGGGCCACCTTCGTCTCCATTAAAAGACGACTTCGCGAGATGAATCTTAAATATTCCATGGCATACCCTGCGCGTCTGAGGATCGTCGACGGCGAAAAATCCTTATTTTTCTCTACACCTGCCGAGGCGGAGGACTGGCTTTCCGGAAGACCTCGCCGTTCCCCTCCTAATTGATTTGGGAAAAGGATGCAGCTTTGCTACCATTAACGCTTTTGTGACGCTTTCTTGGCGCTTTTTGAAAGGCTGCAAAGCAGCCAATCAACAAGCGTCATACTACTTGCCCCAAGAGGCCGTCACAGCCATGCCTACTATTGGCATGGCTGTGATTGGCCAGAGCACCATGTGACCCAGCCTCTATTTAAGCTGGAGTCACATAGCGCCGCCCGTCACTCTGCTCTGATTAGCGTAGGGAGAGGTTGCGGCTGCGACAGTAGGGCGAGATTAGGCAGATTAACTCCTCCAAAGGACATGATTAATCGATCGATCTGCAGCTGTGCATCATTGAGCTGCTGATACTCAATTGCTCACTGTTTTTAGGCTGCCCAGACCGTTTGTCAGTTACTTTTTTCTGGGGTGATCGGCGGCCATTTTGTGTCTTGTGGTGCGCCAGCACAAGCTGCGACCAAGTGCATTTAACCCTCAATGGTGTGGTTGTTTTTTGGCTAAAGCCTACATCAGGGTGAAGCTGTCACACCAAGTGCATTTAACCAGCAATAGTCTGTTCATTTTTTGGCCATATACTACATCAGGGGCAAGCTGCGCCTGTCACCAAGTGCATTTAACCCTCAATGGTGTGGTTGTTTTTTGGCTAAAGCCTACATCAGGGTGAGGCTGTCACACCAAGTGCATTTAACCAGCAATAGTCTGTTTATTTTTTGGCCATATACTACATCAGGGGCAAGCTGCGCCCGACACCAAGTGCATTTAACCCTCAGTAGTGTGGTTGGTCAAGCTGTCACACCAAGTGCATTTAACCAGCAATAGTATGTTCATTTTTTGGCCATATACTACATCAGGGGCAAGCTGCGCCCGTCACCAAGTGCATTTAACCCTCAGTAGTGTGGTTGGTCAAGCTGTCACACCAAGTGCATTTAACCAGCAATAGTCTGTTCATTTTTTGGCCATATACTACATCAGGGGCAATCTGCGCCTGTCACAAGTGCATTTAACCCTCAGTAGTGTGGTTGGTCAAGCTGTCACACCAAGTGCATTTAACCAGCAATAGTGTGGTTATTTTTTGGCCATATCGCAGTCTAATTCTGTCACTAAATCCATACCGGTCACCCAGCGCCTAAATACTAGGCCTCAAATTTATATCCCGCTAAATCTGTCGTTACCGCTGTACTGTTCTGGCTGGGCAAGTTATTTAGTGTCCGTCAAAGCACATTTTTTGTTCTGGGTTGAAAAACAATTCTTAATTTAGCAATTTCCTAATTTAGTGGTTTCTGCTGTATCAGAGCTATTTGAAATCTATCCCTAAAAGGGTATATAATATTCAAGGTGCACATAGGGTCATTCAGAATAACTTCACACACACGCTACTGTGCATTTCCAAGTCTAATTCTGTCAGTAAATCCATACCGGTCACCCAGCGCCTAAATACTAGGCCTCAAATTTATATCCCGCTAAATCTGTCGTTACCGCTGTACTGTTCTGGCTGGGCAAGTTATTTAGTGTCCGTCTAAGCACATTTTTTGTTCTGGGTTGAAAAACAATTCTTAATTTAGCAATTTCCTAATTTAGTGGTTTCTGCTGTATCAGAGCTATTTGAAATCTATCCCTAAAAGGGTATATAATATTCAAGGTGCACATAGGGTCATTCAGAATAACTTCACACACACGCTACTGTGCATTTCCAAGTCTAATTCTGTCAGTAAATCCATACCGGTCACCCAGCGCCTAAATACTAGGCCTCAAATTTATATCCCGCTAAATCTGTCGTTACCGCTGTCCTGTTGTGGCTGGGCAAGTTATTTAGTGTCCGTCAAAGCACATTTTTTGTTCTGGGTTGAAATACAATTCCCAATTTAGCAATTTCATAATTTAGTGGTTTCTGCTATATCAGAGCTATTTGAAATCTATCCCTAAAAGGGTATATAATATTCAAGGTGCACATAAGGTCATTCAGAATAACTTCACACACACGCTACTGTGCATTTCCAAGTCTAATTCTGTCAGTAAATCCATACCGGTCACCCAGCACCTAAATACTAGGCCTCAAATTTATATCCCGCTAAATCTGTCATTACCGCTGTACTGTTCTAGCTGGGCAAGTTATTTAGTGTCCGTCAAAGCACATTTTTTGTTCTGGGTTGAAAAACAATTCTTAATTTAGCAATTTCCTAATTTAGTGGTTTCTGCTGTATCAGAGCTATTTGAAATCTATCCCTAAAAGGGTATATAATATTCAAGGTGCACATAAGGTCATTCAGAATAACTTCACACACACGCTACTGTGCATTTCCAAGTCTAATTCTGTCAGTAAATCCATACCGGTCACCCAGCGCCTAAATACTAGGCCTCAAATTTATATCCCGCTAAATCTGTCGTTACCGCTGTCCTGTTGTGGCTGGGCAAGTTATTTAGTGTCCGTCAAAGCACATTTTTTGTTCTGGGTTGAAAAACAATTCTTAATTTAGCAATTTCCTAATTTAGTGGTTTCTGCTGTATCAGAGCTATTTGAAATCTATCCCTAAAAGGGTATATAATATTCAAGGTGCACATAGGGTCATTCAGAATAACTTCACACACACGCTACTGTGCATTTCCAAGTCTAATTCTGTCAGTAAATCCATACCGGTCACCCAGCGCCTAAATACTAGGCCTCAAATTTATATCCCGCTAAATCTGTCGTTACCGCTGTACTGTTCTGGCTGGGCAAGTTATTTAGTGTCCGTCAAAGCACATTTTTTGTTCTGGGTTGAAAAACAATTCTTAATTTAGCAATTTCCTAATTTAGTGGTTTCTGCTGTATCAGAGCTATTTGAAATCTATCCCTAAAAGGGTATATAATATTCAAGGTGCACATAGGGTCATTCAGAATAACTTCACACACACGCTACTGTGCATTTCCAAGTCTAATTCTGTCAGTAAATCCATACCGGTCACCCAGCGCCTAAATACTAGGCCTCAAATTTATATCCCGCTAAATCTGTCGTTACCGCTGTACTGTTCTGGCTGGGCAAGTTATTTAGTGTCCGTCAAAGCACATTTTTTGTTCTGGGTTGAAATACAATTCCCAATTTAGCAATTTCATAATTTAGTGGTTTCTGCTATATCAGAGCTATTTGAAATCTATCCCTAAAAGGGTATATAACATTCAAGGTGCACATAAGGTCATTCAGAATAACTTCACACACACGCTACTGTGCATTTCCAAGTCTAATTCTGTCAGTAAATCCATACCGGTCACCCAGCGCCTAAATACTAGGCCTCAAATTTATATCCCGCTAAATCTGTCGTTACCGCTGTCCTGTTCTGGCTGGGCAAGTTATTTAGTGTCCGTCAAAGCACATTTTTTGTTCTGGGTTGAAAAACAATTCTTAATTTAGCAATTTCCTAATTTAGTGGTTTCTGCTGTATCAGAGCTATTTGAAATCTATCCCTAAAAGGGTATATAATATTCAAGGTGCACATAGGGTCATTCAGAATAACTTCACACACACGCTACTGTGCATTTCCAAGTCTAATTCTGTCAGTAAATCCATACCGGTCACCCAGCGCCTAAATACTAGGCCTCAAATTTATATCCCGCTAAATCTGTCGTTACCGCTGTCCTGTTGTGGCTGGGCAAGTTATTTAGTGTCCGTCAAAGCACATTTTTTGTTCTGGGTTGAAAAACAATTCTTAATTTAGCAATTTCCTAATTTAGTGGTTTCTGCTGTATCAGAGCTATTTGAAATCTATCCCTAAAAGGGTATATAATATTCAAAGTGCACATAAGGTCATTCAGAATAACTTCACACACACGCTACTGTGCATTTCCAAGTCTAATTCTGTCAGTAAATCCATACCGGTCACCCAGCGCCTAAATACTAGGCCTCAAATTTATATCCCGCTAAATCTGTCGTTACCGCTGTCCTGTTCTGGCTGGGCAAGTTATTTAGTGTCCGTCAAAGCACATTTTTTGTTCTGGGTTGAAAAACAATTCTTAATTTAGCAATTTCCTAATTTAGTGGTTTCTGCTGTATCAGAGCTATTTGAAATCTATCCCTAAAAGGGTATATAATATTCAAGGTGCACATAGGGTCATTCAGAATAACTTCACACACACGCTACTGTGCATTTCCAAGTCTAATTCTGTCAGTAAATCCATACCGGTCACCCAGCGCCTAAATACTAGGCCTCAAATTTATATTCAGCTGAATTTGAATACAATACATTGGGCCAAATAATATTTTTGTTGTTGTGGTGAACGATAACAATGAGGAAAACATCTAGTAAGGGACGCGGACGTGGACATGGTCGTGGTGGTGTTAGTGGACCCTCTGGTGCTGGGAGAGGACGTGGCCGTTCTGCCACATCCACACGTCCTAGTGTACCAACTACCTCAGGTCCCAGTAGCCGCCAGAATTTACAGCGATATATGGTGGGGCCCAATACCGTTCTAAGGATGGTAAGGCCTGAGCAGGTACAGGCATTAGTCAATTGGGTGGCCGACAGTGGATCCAGCACGTTCACATTATCTCCCACCCAGTCTTCTGCAGAAAGCGAACAGATGGCGCCTGAAAACCAACCCCATCAGTCTGTCACATCACCCCCATGCATACCAGGGAAACTGTCTCAGCCTCAAGTTATGCAGCAGTCTCTTATGCTGTTTGAAGACTCCGCTGGCAGGGTTTCCCAAGGGCACCCACCTAGCCCTTCCCCAGCGGTGAAAGACATAGAATGCACTGACGCACAACCACTTATGTTTCCTGATGATGAGGACATTCAGTCTGCAGTGTGCAGACTGAACAGGAGGTCATGGATCAAGACTGGGTGGAAGACGATGCAGGGGACGATGAGGTCCTAGACCCCTCATGGAATGAAGGTCGTGCCACTGACTTTCACAGTTCGGAGGAAGAGGCAGTGGTGAGACCGAGCCAACAGCGTAGCAAAAGAGGGAGCAGTGGGCAAAAGCAGAACACCCGCCGCCAAGAGACTCCGCCTGCTACTGACCGCCGCCATCTGGGACCGAGCACCCCAAAGGCAGCTTCAAGGAGTTCCCTGGCATGGCACTTCTTCAAACAATGTGCTGACGACAAGACCCGAGTGGTTTGCACGCTGTGCCATCAGAGCCTGAAGCGAGGCATTAACGTTCTGAACCTGAGCACAACCTGCATGACCAGGCACCTGCATGCAAAGCATGAACTGCAGTGGAGTAAACACCTTAAAACCAAGGAAGTCACTCAGGCTCCCCCTGCTACCTCTTCTGCTGCTGCCGCCTCGGCCTCTTCTGCTGCCGCCGTCTCGGCCTCTTCCTCCGCCTCTGGAGGAACGTTGGCACCTGCCGCCCAGCAAACAGGGGATGTACCACCAATACCACCACCACCTCCGTCACCAAGCATCTCAACCATGTCACACGGCAGCGTTCAGCTCTCCATCTCACAAACATTTGAGAGAAAGCGTAAATTCCCACCTAGCCATCCCTGGCCCTGAATGCCAGCATTTCTAAACTACTGGCCTATGAAATGCTGTCATTTAGGCTGGTGGACACAGACAGCTTCAAACAGCTCATGTCGCTTGCTGTCCCACAGTATGTTGTTCCCAGCCGGCACTACTTCTCCAAGAGAGCCGTGCCTTCCCTGCACAACCAAGTATCCGATAAAATCAAGTGTGCACTGCGCAACGCCATCTGTGGCAAGGTCCACCTAACCACAGGTACGTGGACCAGTAAGCACGGCCAGGGACGCTATATCTCCCTAACTGCACACTGGGTAAATGTAGTGGCAGCTGGGCCCCAGGCGGAGAGCTGTTTGGCGCACGTCCTTCCGCCGCCAAGGATCACAGGGCAACATTCTTTGCCTCCTGTTGCCACCTCCTCCTACTCGACTTCCTCCTCCTCTTCTTCCACCTGCTCATCTAGTCAGCCACACACCTTCACCACCAACTTCAGCACAGCCCGGGGTAAACGTCAGCAGGCCATTCTGAAACTCATATGTTTGGGGGACAGGCCCCACACCGCACAGGAGTTGTGGCAGGGTATAGAACAACAGACCGACGAGTGGTTGCTGCCGGTGAGCCTCAAGCCCGGCCTGGTGGTGTGTGATAATGGGCGAAATCTCGTTGCAGCTCTGGGACTAGCCAGTTTGACGCACATCCCTTGCTTGGCGCATGTGCTGAATTTGGTGGTGCAGAAGTTCATTCACAACTACCCCGACATGTCAGAGCTGCTGCATAAAGTGCGGGCCGTCTGTTCGCGCTTCCGGCGTTCACATCCTGCTGCTGCTCGCCTGTCTGCGCTACAGCGTAACTTCGGCCTTCCCGCTCACCGCCTCATATGCGACGTGCCCACCAGGTGGAACTCCACCTTGCACATGCTGGACAGACTGTGCGAGCAGCAGCAGGCCATAGTGGAGTTTCAGCTGCAGCACGCATGGGTCAGTCGCACTACAGAACAGCACCACTTCACCACCAATGACTGGGCCTCCATGCGAGACCTGTGTGCCCTGTTGCGCTGTTTCGAGTACTCCACCAACATGGCCAGTGGCGATGACGCCGTTATCAGCGTTACAATACCACTTCTATGTCTCCTTTAGAAAACACTTAGGGCGATGATGGAAGAGGAGGTGGCCCAGGAGGAGGAGGAGGAGGAGGAGGAGGAGGAGGAAGAGGGGTCATTTTTAGCACTTTCAGGCCAGTCTCTTCGAAGTGACTCAGAGGGAGGTTTACGGCAACAGCAGAGGCCAGGTACAAATGTGGCCAGCCAGGGCCCACTACTGGAGGACGAGGATGAGGAGGAGGTGGAGGAGGATGAGGATGAAGCATGGTCACAGCGGGGTGGCACCCAACGCAGCTCGGGTCCATCACTGGTGCGTGGCTGGGGGGAAAGGCAGGACGATGACGATACGCCTCCCACAGAGGACAGCTTGTCCTTACCCCTGGGCAGCCTGGCACACATGAGCGACTACATGCTGCAGTGCCTGCGCAACGACAGCAGAGTTGCCCACATTTTAACCTGTGCGGACTACTGGGTTGCCACCCTGCTGGATCCACGCTACAAAGACAATGTGCCCACCTTACTTCCTGCACTGAAGCGTGATAGGAAGATGCGCGAGTACAAGCGCACGTTGGTAGACGCGCTACTGAGAGAATTCCCAAATGTCACAGGGGAACAAGTGGAAGCCCAAGGCCAAGGCAGAGGAGGAGCAAGAGGTCGCCAAGGCAGCTGTGTCACGGCCAGCTCCTCTGAGGGCAGGGTTAGCATGGCAGAGATGTGGAAAAGTTTTGTCAACACGCCACAGCTAACTGCACCACCACCTGATACGCAACGTGTTAGCAGGAGGCAACATTTCACTAACATGGTGGAACAGTACGTGTGCACACCCCTCCACGTACTGACTGATGGTTCGGCCCCATTCAACTTCTGGGTCTCTAAATTGTCCACGTGGCCAGAGCTAGCCTTTTATGCCTTGGAGGTGCTGGCCTGCCCGGCGGCCAGCGTTTTGTCTGAACGTGTATTCAGCACGGCAGGGGGTGTCATTACAGACAAACGCAGCCGCCTGTCTACAGCCAATGTGGACAAGCTGACGTTCATAAAAATGAACCAGGCATGGATCCCACAGGACCTGTCCGTCCCTTGTCCAGATTAGACATTAACTACCTCCCCTTAACCATATATTATTGTACTCCAGGGCACTTCCTCATTCAATCCTATTTTTATTTTCATTTTACCATTACATTGCGAGGCTACCCAAATTTGAATGAACTTCTCCTCTGTCTGGGTGCCGGGGCCTAAATATATGCCAATGGACTGTTCCAATGTTGGGTGACGTGAAGCCTGATTCTCTGCTATGACATGCAGACTAATTCTCTGCTGACATGAAGCCAGATTCTCTGTTACGGGACCTCTCTCCTCTGCCTGGGTGCTGGGCCTAAATATATGCCAATGGACTGTTGCACTGGTGGCTGACGTGAAGCCTGATTGTCTGTTACGGGACCTCTCTCCTCTGCCTGGGTGCTGGGCCTAAATATCTGACAATGGACTGTTGCATTGGTGGCTGACGTGAAGCCTGATTCTCTGCTATGATATGAAGACTGATTCTCTGCTGACATGAAGCCAGATTGTCTGTTACGGGACCTCTCTCCTCTGCCTGGGTGCTTGGCCTAAATTTATGACAATGGACTGTTGCAGTGGTGGCTGACGTGAAGCCTGATTCTCTGCTATGACATGCAGACTGATTCTCTGCTGACATGAAGCCAGATTCTCTATTACGGGACCTCTCTCCTCTGCCTGGGTGCTGGGCCTAAATATATGCCAATGGACTGTTGCATTGGTGGCTGACGTGAAGCCTGATTCTCTGCTATGATATGAAGACTGATTCTCTGTTACGGGACCTCTCTCCTCTGCCTGGGTGCTGGGCCTAAATATATGCCAATGGACTGTTGCACTGGTGGCTGACGTGAAGCCTGATTGTCTGTTACGGGACCTCTCTCCTCTGCCTGGGTGCTGGGCCTAAATATCTGACAATGGACTGTTGCATTGGTGGCTGACGTGAAGCCTGATTCTCTGCTATGATATGAAGACTGATTCTCTGCTGACATGAAGCCAGATTGCCTGTTACGGGACCTCTCTCCTCTGCCTGGGTGCTGGGCCTAAATATCTGACAATGGACTGTTGCATTGGTGGCTGACGTGAAGCCTGATTCTCTGCTATGATATGAAGACTGATTCTCTGCTGACATGAAGCCAGATTGTCTGTTACGGGACCTCTCTCCTCTGCCTGGGTGCTGGGCCTAAATTTATGAAAATGGACTCTTACAGTGGTGGGTGACGTGAAGCCAGATTCTCTGCTATGGGACCTCTCTCCAATTGATTTTGGTTAATTTTTATTTATTTAATTTTAATTTTTATTCATTTCCCTATCCACATTTGTTTGCAGGGGATTTACCTACATGTTGCTGCCTTTTGCAGCCCTCTAGCCCTTTCCTGGGCTGTTTTACAGCCTTTTTAGTACCGAAAAGTTCGGGTCCCCATTGACTTCAATGGGGTTCGGGTTCGGGACGAAGTTCGGATCGGGTTCGGATCCCGAACTCGAACATTTCCGGGAAGTTCGGCCGAACTTCTCGAACCCGAACATCCAGGTGTTCGCTCAACTCTAATCGCGAACAAGGATGGAATAGTAGTGTCGGACCCGGGGGGTATCCTGGACCGTTTCAGGGAATTTTACCAGGACCTATACTGCTCCCATGCTGAGTACTCTCCTCAGGCATTAGAGACTTATCTGCAGGAAGTAAATCACCCACAGTTATCCGAGTCCAATAGGGAACTACTAGATGGTGAGATCACACTGGAAGAAGTGAGCGAGGCGATCGCAGGGTTAAATCTAGGAAAAGCCCCGGGACCGGACGGGATACCACTGGAGGTATACTCCAAATATGTGGAGATTTTGGCACCGCAGCTCCTGCGCATGTACAAGGCGTCTCTGAACCGTGGGGTCCTCCCGGAGACACTGTACGAGGCTTCCATTGTAGTCTTATTAAAACCTTTATCTGGCGACATTTATCTGGGGTAGGAATAGAAGAAAATTAGCCGTCAAGTCTCTACAGGGAAGTTGGGATCAGGGTGGAGCAGCTCTGCCGGACTTGCATTTATATTTTCTTGCTGGTCAGTTGAGGTATCTGGTGCCATGGGTGACCCGGGACGTGCTTTCTAGTTCTGAATACTATTTGCGGGAGTTTTGCAGCTCCCCACCCTGTGGCCTGTACTTGAGGGCCGATCTTCGGTGTCGGGCTCGCTCCTTCCGATTCATAAATTGGCGCATCAGGTATGGGGGGCTGCAAAGATGCAGCAATACAAGGATCTACCAGAAGATATACCATTGTGGAACAACCCGATGTTTCCGCATCTGATGCAGAGTGAATGGGAGGCGATTTGGAGAGGATATGGGGTGTGCTATTTGAGGGACCTATACGAAAAGGGTATACTGTTCTCCTTCTCCCAGCTGCAGTCCAAAGTGGGTGTTTTGAGATCACACTTTTTCAGGTATCTGCAACTGAGACATGCCCTCCAAGCCCAGTTAAAGGATCTGAATAGGCCGGTGTCAGTTTATCCTCTGATAGGGGTCTTCAGGACCCAAGGCCCGAAGGGATTGATATCCGCCATCTATACACACTTACTTGGTCTTAAGATTTCAGCTTCTCCATTGGGTGCGGAACGTAAATGGAGAGGGAATATACCTACTTTGACGAATGAGGAGTGGGGAGAAGCTCTGGAGGCTCCAGTGGCTGTATCTCCATCTCTCAATAACAGATTGAGGCTACTTTCACACTAGCGTTCGGCTGTCCGCTCGTGAGCTCCGTTTGAAGGGGCTCACGAGCGGACCCGAACGCTTCCGTCCAGCCCTGATGCAGTCTGAATGGATGCGGATCCGCTCAGACTGCATCAGTCTGGCAGCGTTCAGCCTCCGCTCAGCAGGCGGACACCTGAACGCTGCTTGCAGCGTTCGGGTGTCCGCCTGGCCGTGCGGATCCGTCCAGACTTACAATGTAAGTCAATGGGGACGGATCCGTTTGAAGATGCCACAATATGGCTCAATCTTCAAGCGGATCCGTCCCCCATTGACTTTCAATGTAAAAGTCTGGACGGATCCGTTCAGGCTAATTTCATACTTAGCTTTTTTTTTTTGCCAATTTAATGCAGACGGATCCGTTCTGAACGGAGCCTCCGTCTGCATTAATATGATCGGATCCGTTCAGAACGGATCCGATCGAACGCTAGTGTGAAAGTAGCCTTACACAGCTCTTCATTTTAAATAGATGTTATTTGACCCCAAACAGGCTTTTTAAAATGGGTAGGAGGCAGCACACGGAGTACCATAGGTGCTCACAGGCGAATGCGGATTTCTGGCATCTAATATGGGATTGCAGTCACATACAATAGTTTTGGAAAGGGGTGGTGGATGTAGTCTCGTCCCTGATCCCGGACTCACTGGTAGTTTGTCCTAAATCTTGCCTTCTGGGTATAGTGGAAGATGAGTCACGCTCACGTTACACTCTCACCCTCATTAGGGAAACCCTATTTATGGCCAGGAAAGCCATTGTAATTAGATGGATTGCGGACAGACCTCCTACGGTTGGACAATGGAAAACCATGGTCAATAACATTATTCCCTTCGAGAGGATTATTTATTCTCGTAGGGGTTGTCCTCAAAAATTCGAGAAAGTATGGGGACCATGGTGTGCTTCCCATCTGACTGCTACGACAGCCCATCTGCATTCGGTGGACTGAGGGGTGCACCCGTCCAACTGAGCGCTATCAGGTTCTATTGAAGCGATGTGCTTAAATGATGTAAATCACAGTATGTACTGTAATGCTTGGCCTAATGACGTCAGTCAAAATGATGTACTATGGATACTGGATGCTGTTTATTAATTTCTGTAATGTTGAGAACTGTATAATCTTGCAATATTCTCTTTGCAACACTGTACAACTGTTCAATGCAATAATCCTCGAATGTACTGTTACATAACTTACTTATCATTTTCCAATAAAGAGAGTTAAAAAATAAATAAGGGTTTAGTTTAGAGATAAGGTTTATTAGAAAACTGAAAGTACCAGTCACACAGCTAGAAAAACAGTTAACCTTTGTGACAGAACAGCTCAATATTTTTAATAAAGACCAATTGAAAGTGTTCAGCCAAAAATGAAAAAAATGCAAACAAAAATTGCATCCGAATGTGTACATAACCTTTAAGGCTACTTTCACACTAGCGTTCAGGGCTCCGCTTGTGAGTTCCGTTTGAAGGCTCTCACAAGCGGCCCCGAACGGATCCGTACAGCCCTAATGCATTCTGAGTGGATGCGGATCCGCTCAGAATGCATCAGTTTGGCACCGTTTGGCCTCCGCACAGCAGGCGGACACCCGAACACAGCTTGCAGCGTTTTCGTGTCCGCCTGGCAGTGCGGAGCCAAACGGATCCGTCCAGACTTACAATGCAAGTCAATGGGGACGGATCCGTTTGACGTTGACACAATATGGTGCAATTTCAAACGGATCCGTGCCCAATTGACTTTCAATGTAAAGTCAGGAGTCCCTATTAATATACCATCAGATCTGAGTTTTCTCCGATCCGATGGTATATTTTAACTTGAAGCGTCCCCATCACCATGCTGTGTACATGACTGCCCCCTGCTGCCTGGCAGATGCTGCCAGGCAGCAGACCCCCCCCTCCTCCTGTAATTAACTTATTGGTGGCCAGTGCGGCCCCCCCCCCTCCCTCCCCAGTATTAATTGTAGCCAGTGCGGCCCCCCTCCCTCTATATTCATTGGTGGCCGGCCAGTGCGGATTCCAAGTATTATGACCAGTGAGGCCTCCCCCCCCCCCCCCCCCTTTCCCATCATTGGTGGCAGCGGAGTCTATGGTGGCTATTGCAGTCTTGGCTGCCATGGTTACTTGGCAATAAATGCAAGCATTATACTTACCTGAAGAGCTGCGATGTCTGACCGGCCGGGCGCTCCTCCTACTGGTAAGTGACAGGTCTGTGCTATAGGCAATGCGCCGCACAGACCTTTCACTTACCAGTAGGAGGAGCTCCCGGCCGGACACAGACATCGCAGCTCTTCAGGTAAGTATAATGCTTGTATTTATTGCCAAGTAACCATGGCAGCCAAGACTGCAATAGCGTCTTGGTTGCCATGGTAACCGATCGGAGCCCCAGCGATTTAAACTGGGACTCCGATCGGTACTCTCCGCTGCCACCAATGATGGGGGAGGGGAGGCCTCACTGGTCATAATACTTGGAATCCGCACTGGCCGGCCACCAATGAATATAGAGGGAGGGGGGCCGCACTGGTTACAATTAATACTGGGGAGGGAGGGGGGGCCGCACTGGCCACCAATAAGTTAAATACAGGGGGGGGGGGGGGGGTCTGCCCCCTGCTGCCTGGCAGCATCTGCCAGGCAGCAGGGGGCAGTCATGTACACAGTTCTCAGTATATTCTAACTTGAAGCGTCCCCATCACCATGGGAACGCCTCTGTGTTTAGAATATACTGTCGGATCTGAGAGTTTTCCGAAGTGAAAAATCAGATCTGAAATAAACAGTTATGCAAACGGATCCGTTCTGAACGGATGCAAGCGTTTGCATTATAGGAGCGGATCCGTCTGTGCAGACACCAGACGGATCCGCTCCTAACGCAAGTGTGAAAGTAGCCTAAGTTATAATAAGGCATATTACAACGGCATTGCAACATACTGAAATCGGACAAAATTACCCCTCCAGAATCTTCTGTACAATAAAAGTCTACTGATGCCCTAAACTAAACCCTTATTTAAGCCCCATTAAAAGGGAATGCATTACCTATTTTGTTTAATCGGAAAATATGGTTTTCCATAATCAGTTTAATTTGCTTATTGCAGGATTTACTTTTCCTAGTCTCTGCACTATTATGGAGCCGATCATCTTGCTTGAACTGCTAACAGCATTCAGAAATAAGCTCCACAGCAGCCCCCTGGACATTAGTCTGGAGATGACTTATTGACTTCTATGGAGAGTGCTGTGGGCATGCTCTGCGACCTGTGCAGAGGTCACCATGCGGGCAGGGCTCCATAAAAACATTGCTGTGGTAAACCTCAGATCCTCTAGCAGGCTCGAGGCTACCATAAGGTAGCGAACAAACGAACAGCTCCCTGATCCTCTGCAACTTTAGCAACTATTCCCACTTTTCCTCCTCAGCTTCCAAGAGCCATAACTGACATTCCACCGATTGTAAATGTTCATTACACTGCATTGTGAAACTGGAAAAAAAAATAAAAATTACCTGTAGCAGGCAAATAAAATAAAAAAATTAAAAAAGAATAAAAAGCAATTCTGGCATTCTATTTGGGTTTAGCTTCTGTGGCATTCACTATGCAATGAAAATGACACGATGACCTCATTCTTTGGGTCAGTATAGTTATAGAGATACTAAACTTTTGTTTATTATATTTTACTACTTAAAAAAAAATAATGAAAACCTTAAAAAAAAAAAATCACTGGTTTTGACACCCATAACTTTTTCCAACAAAGGAGCTGTGTGAAGGCTAATTTCTTAGTGAGCGACACACTGCCCCAACTGTTGGTGTGATGATTTGGGGGGACACAGCTCAGCGATATGTGAAGGGCATCCTGCGACCACATGTGTTCCACTCATGGCAGGGCTTCCAAATTGCATTTTTCAGCAGGATAATGCTCGCCCACATACTCAGCAAGTGTTTTCCAGGAATGTCTCCTCCAGATTACAACACTCAAGGTTTATCTCCAGTACAGCATTTATGGGACCAGCTGTGACGCCAACTTCAGCAACCTACGAGTGTGCAGGATCTACATGCCAGGCTGTAACATCTGTGGGCGAATGTGCCGCAGGATACCATACATGTATGCCTCCATGACCAACCATATCCCATCTTGTGTTCAGGCTATAGTGCCCAACAGGGTCTTAAAGCCTCCGTTCAACTGTTCAGTGTTTCCCAATAAACTTCTCCTTTTGCTCAAATATTGTAATCACTTAATCATTACATTCACACATAGAAAGTTTCATTTGATTTCAACAAATCCTTCTTAGTGCATCATTTTATTTTTTTTATAAAGGAGTGTACTAGAGTTTTTTTTTTTTTTAGCCCCCTTAAGGGACCTGAACATGTACTTATGTACTGGAGTCTATGGTGGATTTTAACAACATCTTATTACACCCTGCCAGAAGTGGTGTCATTTGAATCCCAACATGTAAGGCCTGGGGGCCTTCACCAGGTTTTAAAGGGGTTGTCTCATTATAGACAATGAGAGCATATCGCTAGGGACCCGCACCTATATTGAGAACGGAGCACTGCACATGCGCAGCCGCCCTCCATAAATTTTCTATGGGGCCACAGCACATATAAGACAATGGGGGCATAACCTAGTGATACGTCCCCCATTGTCAATGAGACAGCCCCTTTAAGCTGAATACATACCTGGTGGACTCTTAGAAAGTAGTGAGAGCTGCATAAAAAGCTAAAACATGGAAAAAGTAAGTACAGCCATAAACAGACACGAGATTGCACATGCTAGGAAACATTATGTGAGTTAAGTTTATTTCCTTTATCAAGCACATGACAATTTCTACAGTCAATATTGAGTTAACCTTCAAGGAATGTCCCGAAGCGACAGGGGACTTCAGTTAATTTTTGCATTTAATTAAAAGGCTGTGGCTGAATCGGATGGACTGCCTGCACAAATGGAGGTGGTTATTTTAAAATTTAGAGCACCTTTTCTCCAGGCATTAGGCTGCAAAGCCAGCTAGTTACTTTAAAAAAAAAATTACATTAAAATTCAACACACAGATGGAAAGCTATGTCTCCCACCAAGAACACTGCCAAAAACAGTCCAGAAAAATGTCAGTAGATAAGCACTGCCCCTAATAATGCCCGACATGCAAAAAAATTCACCACCACATAGTTGCCATTTCATTCCAGTGCCAGAAGCAATGGATAAAATGTTAAAGCAAAATAAAGTGAAAGAGCGAGACTTCTTATGGTCTTCATTCAGACGTCAAGCTCAAACTTCAGAGGAGGAAGCATGCAATACAAGATAAGTACAGTAAGAATACAATGCAAAATCAGGGATCACATCTGTAACAGCTAAAGGGGTTGTTCCATCTCAGACATTGATGGCATATCCTAGCGATGTCAGAAAGGAGAAGGTGCCAGGGGTGGGACCTGCACCTCTATTTAGAACGGCCCCCCCTAAGTTAAGGAGAGCACACCACGCAAGCTCGGCCACCCTCTATTTACCTCTATCGAAGTTCCGAAAATAGCCAAGTGGTGGCTTAGCTATTTCTGGCAGTCCCATAGCTGAGAACAAAGTTGGCTGCGCTCTCCATTTATCTTATGGACTTCCAAAATTAGCCAAGTGTGCTTGCTTGGCCATATTTGGAACTCCCATACCAGTGAATGGAGAGCAGGCTGCACATGCATTGTGAAGACAGGAGTCTGGGATGGGCCAACCCCCTTTAAGTTTCAGGATCTCCTTCACCCCTTCTAGAAAATTCCTCACCAGTGAATCTGCAAGGGCTTTAGACCAGAAATCTGTCTTCCCTAGGCATAGAGCAAACAGACCTACCCACAATGCATAAAAATGGTACAGAATGGTTCAAGCCTATGACACAAGGGGCCAGCAAAAGGATTTTTTGTTGGCACCTGATTTTCAGAGACCTTTTGACCATGGTTACTTTGCCAATGGCCATTTTCTACTTCCTCTGGCACTGAGGGAAGATGCCAGACTGGTCAGGTTCACATGAATTTTAATGTCCATCAATGGCAGGTGTTCTTTCCACATCTAGGGCAGAGAACTAGTCTGACGACAATTTCATCAGCTCCCCAACTTCAGACATAACCAAAAACACCGATACCGAATAATACACTGACCACCAGTAACAAGTAAGACTCCATTGTACTGCAAATAAAAATAATGACCAGAAATTCATAAATAACATAGTAAAAAAAAAAAAAAAAAAGGAAAGGAAAAGTCTTTTAGAAGAGGCACATATGCAGGGAATGTGGTCTTCCAACAGTAGTTGCCATTTGTTCCTGTGAGGTCTTGAAAGGTTGTTCCGCAGAGGTTCAAAACATCATTCTACTACATACTGAACATACAATAGGGGGTCGTGTCGTCTGCAACTTCTTATGCCAAGGAAAGGACTGCAGAGAGAAGAATTAGAATAATGGGTGGTTAAATAATAATAATAATAATAATAATAATCTGAGGGTTATGCACAAGCAACCAGACGCATCTTGGCACAACCAGAAGATCAGCACCTCAGTCTGAAAACTAAGTTTTAGGGGACGGGGAAGACACTTGCTAAAACAAAGGAATAGTAAAGCACTTGCCCATAGCAACCAGAGGGACCCTTTAACAGTATTTTCTTATATTTTCCTGTACAGGTTCAGTCAAGTAAATGTGGTGGGGTCCAGTGTCCTGCACCACCAGGTGGCTCATATTAGGGGTACACATAGAAAAGCAGCAAAGGGCCTCAATGCAGAGTAGACGAACGCAGTTTTGTGACTGATTTCACAGCAGGTTTTTAAGCCAAATCCAGAAGTGGATTTAAAAAGGAATCAGAAAAATAAAAGGAAGACTTCTTTTTCTCCCTCCTGCTGAAAAACAGGAAGGGTAATCTGCCTCAAAACCTTCTTGAAAAAAACTTGAGTGAATCTATCCTCAGAGTGCTGCCAGGATTGGTGCGGTCACAGAGGATGGACCCCGACTGACCATAAACTGACACGGCACCTATAATAATCAAAAGTGCACTTGATACACAAGTTTATCGTGCCCCAGATGTGACTACTGACTGCTAGATTAGCCTACCACAGGCGACAATATGCAAGTCCATGTAACCAGTCAGGTACTTTCCTCAAAAGATTAATTAATAAAAAAATAATCTGTTCAGTACGTATACTACCAATTTATACAGAAACATACCAGTCATGGCTTCCTGGGCAAAATATTTCACATCCATATCTTCATCCTGGCCCAGCTTCTGGAGTACAGGCTTGACATCAGATTGTACTGTGCTGCAAGAAAACATTAGACCATTGTTTGCGTCAATAAATCTATTGAGGTACAGACTATATCAAGTTTCGATTTAAAGGGGTTTTCCAGGAGTTAAACATTGACAGCCTATCTTCTGGACGTCATCAATATCAGATCTGTGGAGTCAGACACCTCTGCCAATCAGCTTTTGGAAAAGGACAGCGCTTGGGCAAGCACTGCGGCCTCTTCTCTGGCTCGTCACGTTGCATGGCCTTTATGTATCTCAGTTCCATAAAATGACTGGGAAGTAATACCAAGAAGAGCGGCTAAACAGGTTACGGTGCTGTGCTCGATTTAGTATGAAGAGGCCTCGGCGATCAGAGCACCACGACCTCTTCAAAAATCTGACTGGTGGAATTGCTGGGAGTCGCCCATTGCTATGATATTGATGACCTTTCCCAAGGATTTTTACCTCCTCTAATATTGCCTTTAATAATAAAAAATAAAATAAAAAATCAGTCAGCATACATTTTTATTAGATGCACAGCCATAAAAAGTGTATTAATCAGCAAATACTCACAGCAAGCTAAAACGTCAGCAGCAGTCAGAGATCTACATAAAGGGGACAAAAGGCAGTGTAATCTGCAGGCAGCAAGTTATAGAGCAGGAGGAGCTGAGCAGATTGGTACATCATAAAACGTGTAATTTATACATTTAAATCTTTGCTTTTTAGGCCTTCTGTTGTACATGGGGGAGGGGCGACTAGGGATGGATAGCATTTTCTGTGTAGCTGCAGATAGTTGTCAGTCACTGTACACAGGGGTGGTCTTAAAGGGGTATTTCAGTTGGTTGAAGCTATCCCTTATCCACTGTGGATAAGTATTAGATCGGTGGCTGTCCTACCACTGGACCTCCTGCCTGCAAATCCCCCCCACAACCACGCTGTATCGAACGGAGCGGCCAGTCAGACATGCACTCGTCCACTCCAATTATCTCTAAGGGAATTCCGGAGATAGGCGAGCACGGTACTCTACTCTCCGGAACTCCCATAGAAATGAATGAAGCTGCCATGTACATGTGCGCCCGGCTGCTCCCTTCATTTCAAAGAGGCTGGAGGGGGTACGGGGCCCCCTATTCTTGTGAATGGTGGGTGCCCCAATTTAATAAAATAGTTATCCCCTATACTGTGGATAGGGGATAACTTCAACCAACCAGAATACCACTTTAAGTTAAGAAAAAGCAGATATAAAATGCATAAAAGATAAGTTTCACTGACTCTTTTTCCACAAAACTATAGATCAATCTGCTCAGCTCCTCCTGCTCTATATCCTGCTGCCTGAAAATTGCACTGGATTTTTTGGCGATCGGTCCTCTTTAAGGGCTCATGCATACAAATGTATGCCAGCTGGGCCCGTGTTGCAGCCCGCAAATAGAGAGAGTCCGCAATATATACGGGCACCAGCCGTGTGCGCACCGTATAATGGATGTGGGTCCGTTCACAATATGGTGCTGAACAGAAGCACAGATCAGCATTTGCATTACTGCACCCGTGCCCTTAATTCGATGGAACCACCCTTAGAACCCCACTAATTACCCACGTTTAGTTTTGTGTTCAGAACACAGATGATAAAAGGCGCTGTGTGAAAAGAGCCCAACTCTGAAAATCAGACGTGGAGCCGGTCTGAACAACTTTTTGCTGGAGAGCCACTTGCAGCAACAAAGTACGTGACTCTCATACAAGCAACGAGGTAGATTTTCCTCAGATTACAGAAAATCTGAAAAGTCCAAAGGGATTTTGGATAACACGGGACCAATGCGAATAAAGATGAAGCTGGAAGGAGGATATTTGCAGGACTTAAGCAGAAACACATACTTGCTATCCAGGACTGGTCCTATCCTTTGTAATGATTTGGCTACGTTGAAACGAACGTTAGCCACTTGGTCGGCGGCCATCTTTAATACAATAGGAAGCATCAGTTTAGTGGTGATTTCCTTTCCACATGCTTCAGACAGAGCCTGTAGAGAAAAATAATTAAATGAAGTCAGTGTTGCCCACCTACACCTAGTGTACATTCATGAAGCATTAATCCAGTAACAAGATCACGTACATTAACACAGAACAGAGTCGTCATTCGATGCAGGTAGTTGGGATCATTTGCCATGGCCAGGACCTTCGGGACAATGGTGTTCTGAGCCCATTCTGCACCAAACTTTTCCACAAGCTTCATTAAATTGTTGGTGGCTGCTTCTCGGATTGCATAAACTGAAAAACCAAAAAAGAAAACCTGAATTTACTGTAGTTATTAAATATGTAGATGGCTCTGCAGTATAAATACATCAATAATTACAGACCCGGCCGTATCTTTACTGTTGTGGGTATTGCCTCTCTAGGTCTTTTGCATATGCAAGTATACTGGAAAATACTAATAAATGACGACATACAATCCAAATCAAGTATAAAAAAAATAATAATATCTGGAACCTCTTCATTTAACCAATACTGTTTTCTGATATTTTTGATTAAAGGAGTCTGTCAGCAGTTTTGAACCTTCAAAACTGCTGATAGGCAAAGCTGTTAGAAGGGAACCTGCCACCAGCGATCTCCCGATCAAACTGTTTGCATAAACACAGCTGTGGTTCACCTGAATAAAATGCAGTTTTTCTTTTGTTGATCCGAGGCATGATACATTTTCATAAAGGAGTTATTCCAGCCTAAATCAGATTTCCAGACATGGCTGAACTGCAGTGGTGATGATACTGATCCCCGCCGATGTCTTTGTGGCAACTTCGGCACTTCGGGCCCTCTTCTGCGCCGATATCAACATCCGTCGACGGACACATATAACCACTACAGCCAATCATAGGCTGCAGCGGTGACCTGCTTCCCTTGTATCACACAGAATAAGTCCAGAAGCGAGAACCAGGTGAGTATCACCACTGTGGGTCAGTCCTGTCTGGAGGTCTGATTTGATCTCAGATAATTAGCCCTTTGGTGAGATGAGGGCATCGCCATTGCTCTTGCTTTGCTATTGTATTCCCCTGTCAATCAAAGCAGCCAGGGAAGGGCTGGCCCCAATAAAGCCTCATGCAGACGTCCATGGAACACTGGTCCGTGAGATACCGAACTGGCATTGCAGGAGCGCACAGCGTCATAGCAACCATAGATACCGGATTGGTATTGCAGGAGTGCATGGCGTCATAGCAACCATAGATACCGGACTGGCATTGCAGGAGCGCACAGCGTCATAGCAACCATAGATACCGGACTGGCATTGCAGGAGCGCACGGCGTCACAGCAACCAGTACGGTATCTCACGGACCGTGTTCCACGGATGTCTGTATGAGGCTTGAGAGGTAGAGCTTGGGTGCAACAAGGGCAATGGTGATGCTCTTATTGCAGCAAACACCCAATTTGCATATTAATAAAAAGTACAACTCTGGAGCAGAGTCTCCGATCAACAAAAGGAGAGAACAACTTTTGTTTTTTAGGTAAACCAGAGCTGTCTATGCGAACAGTTGACAGATTCCCTCAAACATATTTTTGGTAATGGTTGTGCTAATTTAGTGACCAAGGAAAATAAATCATCATGATGCGACTCCAAGTGTCCCCAGGGTGGTCCCACCAATGTAATGTTCTGGGGCTCTATGCAGTGAACGCCCCAAATTCTCTCCCCTTCCCCCGATTGCTCCAGTGGCCTCCTGGATGGACACTAAAGCGGTCATTCAAGAGCGGAGGCCTTCCATATGCAGCGACTGCGGAGGGAACACTTGTGATCATGATGTTTGCCATGGCTATGCTTTAACTGCTCCCTAGACACAGCCTTTAAAGGGACACTGACAGGCAAATTCAGCATATTTAGTTATATATCTGATATTACAGGTCTTATACAGTCTATTAAAAGCATCTAAGTATCCCCCCTGTCCACCTTTTAAATACCGAAAAATAAAGTTTTATAACCTGCCTGTCTCCTCACCAATCTGCCCAAGGGGCGGCGTTTCATCTCAAAATGCGCCCAGCCAGCCGCTCCCAACTGCCGTTCTGAAGCCCCGCCCAGCTCATCAATATTCACTTCGCTGGGCGGTAGCTACAACTCTCCCCAGTCACGATCCTGCGCATGGGCAATAGAATCCTTCTGGCATTGTATCATCATCATCGCATGCGCATGAGGCAGAGGCTGCAGCGGCCTCGGGGACGCAGGCAGGGTGCGTACGCAGGCGCGATCTAACCACGGCGGGGCGCAGAAGATTAGACATGAACGATGCCAGGAGGATTCTATTGCCCATGCGCAGGATCGTGACTGGGGAGAGTTGTAGCTGCCGCCCAGCGAAGTGAATATTGATGAGCTGGGCGGGGCTTCAGAACGGCAGTTGGGAGCGGCTGGCTGGGCGCATTTTGAGATGAAACTCCGCCCCTTGGGCAGATTGGTGATCGGACAAGCAGGTTATAAACTATTTTTCGGTATTTAAAAGGTGGACAGGGGGGCTACTTAGATGCTTTTAATAGACTGTATAAGACCTGTAATGTCAGATATATAACTAAATATGCTGAATTTGCCTGTCAGTGTCCCTTTAAGTTTTAAAGTTATCCCCAAACCAAAGGCCAAGGTTCTTTTTCTTTCGTCCTAAGCATTCATTCTCTGTGGGAAGGACAGGGCGCATGCTCAATTATTATACTTGGCACCAGTATAGCCAAGACGTTACACACTATATAATCCCCTACACCAAGTCCCTTAGACTGACACCCTGTCATTTTCAGGCAACACCTGTAAACATTGAATAGATATACCGGCATTGAATGTGCTAGACAGACAGCTTTATGGGCCCTGGTTTATTTATAAAGTTTAATAATTCAGCAAGACATTAGAGAAGTTGAGGTCTCCAGTCATTAGAAGCAGATCTCAATGAGACATACAGCGCTATCACACAAAACTGCCAAAAATCAATGGGCTTTGTGAAATCTAAACTAACACAGTGATGTCAATTGCAGTCCCTGCTAAGCCCAATTATGATAAGAGAACTGCCGACTGACTAAACCAGCCACAGGAACCTAGACTGAGACGTAATTAATAACATGGGGCGTTTGAAGCAC
Source organism: Bufo gargarizans (assembly GCF_014858855.1). Classification (NCBI taxonomy): domain Eukaryota; kingdom Metazoa; phylum Chordata; class Amphibia; order Anura; family Bufonidae; genus Bufo; species Bufo gargarizans. The sequence goes on from NC_058081.1 coordinate 679,780,094, forward strand.
TTACCATGGTCAACCAGCCAAGCCATGCACAGTGAATTCAGCTTTTCATCAAAAAACTCTACACCCTATGAAGAAAAGAGCACAACACCCTTAAGCACAATTAGGTACATGAATGAGGACCTTCACAACAAAACGTGATTTTTCTGTAGCAAAATCCACGATATACTTGTTGCAGAACCCATGGCAAAAATCTGAAATGGACCTTTTGATTTTTGCCACGGACTCCCAATTTTCTATTCTGTAGATCCATTCAATGGGGTCGATCCACATGTGGTTACACGTCACAATTTCCGCCTCGGTAAGTAAAGTGAATAAAAATAAAACCACCACAAGACTGACTCCCACTGAAATGAATAAAGCACGGATCTCAACATGGAATATAGGCCGAAATCGGCTATCAAATCCTGCAGAGTGAACATTCTCCGATTATAAGGCTCTACAGACTTACAAGCTGACCAGCGAGCAGGGGCATATATTCAATGATGGCCAGCCTCACTCTCCACTTGGTATCTTCAGCCAGCTCCACAATGGCTGGTAGCAGGGACTGAGAAAGCTGGCGAATGCCAATCACCTCATTCACACAGTCCAGATTAGAGATAATATTCAGACGCACTTCAGGGCACTGGATTTAGGAAGGAGTGGGGAAAAAAAAGAATTTTTAGGAGGTGCAAAAAACCAACTCATCACATAAATTATAACTATATCATTATCGCACAAAAGCAGCAAAATTGAGATATTACCTCATCCTTCAGCTGCGCAAGGAAGAGAGGTAGAAGGTGCTCAATAGTATTTTCCTTGCCTAAAATAGTGGATAATCCCATGATTACAGAGGCCAGAGCGGATTTCACGTGTTGATTGGAGTCTGTTACCAGTTCCTAAAGAAAAAAAGGAGAAATAAGGCTTGTGTCGTCAACTTTCATATTTAAACTAACCCGTTTAGGGCTTGGATGTTATTTCACATTACTAGTTTTTCATCTGGTTAACCAAAGCCCATTTTACAAAGCTGCTGAGCGGACTTGATTTATGTCTTTATACAAACTAACATCTGCCCCATAAATCTACTTCTATATTACTGCAGGGAGGTGTAATCAATCCTAATGTTAGGCCTCGTTCACATCTCTTTCAAGCACATCTGACATTGCCGGCTTCTCTAGTTCACCGCCAGATCTCCATTGACTTAAAGTCAGCCCAGCGTTGATTCAGCAGCTTTCCAGCATAAATGCCAGGTCTCAGCCGGGCAAAAACCATTGGATGCAACCGTTTTCTGTCCCCGCAACAGCAGGCATTTGTCATCAACATGTCAGGTGGTGAACAACAAAAGAATTTAAGGGGTTACCCCATTTGGGACATTTATAGCTTATCGATAGGGTACCCCTTAAATGTCTGATGGGTGTTGGTCCCAGAGCTGCACTAACCTCAAAAAAGGGACCCCAAAAGTAAACGGAGAGAAAGCCATGCTAGAGTGGCCACTTCTCCATTCACTTAAGGGACCTCTGAAAATAGCCAAGAACTGGCACTTAATGTAGGGGAGGGCACAGCGCATGCGTGGGGTGCTCTCCGTTCACTTTAGGGCATGGACATGATAATGGGCCCAAAGCGCGGGCTCACAAGTATCGGACATTTATGGCACACTATTGATATGCCATAAATGCCCCAGATGGGGCTACTCATTTAATGCAATATGAGAACATGGTCTACATGCCAGAACCTTTACCATGCCAACTGCACCCCAGTATTTTTTTTAACCTGTGGCTGGAAAGATACAGCTTTTCATGCAATTTTTTATATTCCCCATTGGTATTGAACACAGACCTGGCTTTGGCTAAAAACATAATAAAAAGATCCAGTAGGAAATGCCACGAAAAACTGCTGGTATGATTCTAGCCCAAAACTTCAGCTCCAAGACTGTTAGTGCATGCTGGGAATTGTAGTTTAGCAACAAGCTGGAGACAATTGCTGCAGATTATGCTATCAAATGTGCAATGGTTCCAGCACTCACTTAGGCTGGGTTCACACCTGAGCGTATCTAATAAGCGCTGTTTACAGGCGTTTTTATCGGACGTATTTTGGGCATTTTTGTATTTGGAAACGCGCGTTCTTGCCATTGACCACAGAGGCGTACGCGCGTCAATACGCCCCAAAGAAGCTCCTGTACTTCTTGGGGCGTAGGGCGTTTGTACGCACTGTAAATCGCTCAGGTGAGAACCATGCCTTACTAATGGGCGGTATGTCAAAACTAGATCTTGTAGAAGCAACACTGAAAACACACAGTACCATAATGCATTAGGGGCATGTCCACACGTGGTGTAAATGCTGTGGATTTTCGAGTGGCAAATCAAAAGTACTTTCAAAGTGGATGCGACAAAGAATCTCATTGACACGCAATAAAAAATAATAAAAAAAATCCATGGTGAAAATTGACATGATGTGCTGATTTTAAACCCATAGCCTGTCAATTTATGCTGCAGATATCCACACATGCTGCAGTGTATAGGGTGAAATCTGCAGCGGAACTTCTCCGGCCTGTGTTGCCAAACCCTAAGGCTGGGTTCATACCTGAGCGTTTTACAGCGCGTTCCTACACGCTGTAAAATGCTCAACAGGCAAGAACCAATGCTTCCCTATGGGAATGGTTCTCACCTGAGCGTTTTACAGTGCGTACGATCGCGCTGTAAAACGCCTGACGCCCCAAGAAGTACAGGAGCTTCTTTGGGGCGTTTTGTCACGCGTTCCTGTACATAGACTTCCAGGGACGCGCGACAATGGGCGTTCACTTGCACAGGAGCCGCATATGTGAGACGCCCGTAGAATCTCGCATACAGAGCGCTCCACCCAGTACGCTCAGGTGTGAACCCAGCGTAATGGTAGCAAAGCAGAATGATTATTTACTTCTTGATCTTACCTTTACATAGGGCAGAATGTGGTTCATGATGATGGCCTCTCTCCCATCAGCAGGCAGATTCTCACAAAACTCTATTAAGACAAACAAGAGGCTTATATTAATCTAAGTAAACGTCCTTTCTGAGTAAGATTCTGTTCACACAGGAGATCTTGGAAAAATTGACTCCGCTTTAAAGAAAACTATAGTTTATTATAGCAGCAATTCATGATACTTAAAGGGAACCTGTCACCAGGATTTTAGGTATAGAGCTGAGGACATGGGTTGCTAGATGGCCGCTAGCACATCCGCAATACCCAGTCCCCATAGCTCTCTGTGCTTTTATTGTGTAAATAAACCGATTTTATACATATGCAAATTACCCTGAGATGAGCCAGAGCTTGAAAATATGACTCTTCTCTGGTCACACAAGCAAGATATGACTCATGTTAATTTGCATATGTATCAAATAGTTTTTATTTTCACAATAAAAGCACACAGCTATGGGGACTGGGTATTGCGGATGTGCTAGCAACCCATGTCCTCCGCTCTATACACAAAATCCCGGTGACAGGTTCCCCTTAATACTAAAAACAAATTACTAAATATCACTAGATACACCAGATACAAAAAGTTCACTTCCAAGCTATAGAGTGTTCAGGAGGCACAGTGCACACCTTATCAGCCTTGTGGATCACTAGGTTCCTGCAGACCAGATGTTGGTTGCTCAGCTTGAGAGAACTACTATACCAAACCAAGATCTTACCCAGGTAAGGGATCACTAATGGCACTGAATGGTGGGGATATAAAAAAAAAAAAAAAAAAAAAAAATCCTAGAAAATAAATGTATAATTTACAGACAAATGGAAAACTGGTTATGTTGGGCACAGCAACAAATCACAGACCAGTCACCAGTTTTACGCTGCTGGGTTCCAACAGCTCCAGCACATGCCACCGAGTCCTGATATTCACCAACGTCTGATTCTCTCTGCCCCCTCTGCCATTGATCAAATCCAACCTGAGGCAAACAGTAAAACCCAGAGAAACATGCTCACCTTTTACTTTGTGCGCCCCAGCAGCCCGAACCTCCGCTTCACAATCTTTCAGCAGGTTCTGAAAAGCAGGCACAAGGTCGTTCTTTGTGATCTCTGGGCCGACAGCTTTCTGGAGCTGAAACACAATGTGGAGAACTATAATGGCAAGGCACCTTGGAATAACGGACACTTCACAAGCAAATCATTTCCATATGCAAAATTTATACACAGACTAGTCATGGAATATACAATGTAGCACAATCAAAGCACGTTTACTGTACTGCATCGCTCTGCCTGTGCATGGACGAGCTGCATGTCCTAAAGAGGTTCCTGTCCTCCACATAACAGGGAGCTTTATCTGTATTAGTTACCTGCTTATATTCCTTAAGTATTCATGTTTTCTTATCTTATGCTGACATTCTGGAGGCTCAGAACCAGTTATTAGTCATGGTCTCAAGTTACAATGGTTGTCTAAGAACAAACACTATAACCTGACACATGTACGCTATACAAATGATCGTACTACCTTCATTATCAGCTTTGAACTGTCAAGCAATGTATTAGCATTCATGTTGTCTGTGTGTAACCACTGCCCTTTTTATGTTCAGGGTGGACATCTTCTATTCAGAGACATGGGAACTAATGAAACAAAGGGAAAGAAAACAGCACGTGTCAGCAGTTTATTACCTCAGAAAACTTGTCTGCTACCATATAGCGGACACGCCAGGATTTGTCCTCAGTAGCTTGACGGAGTGTAGGCATCACCAGCGCTTCAAGATCTTCTTCGGGGAGCAGCTGGGCAATGCTAACACAGGCTTCTACAGCCAACAGGCGTACAGAGTCCTAGGAAGACCGAGAATAAGCTTAGTCTAAGGTTATACAGCCAGCCTGACAATAAATCAAGAATAAAGCTGGGCATGGACATGCAATAGCTGTCAAAAGAACATCCCAGCAACCCCTCTGTAGGCCAACGTGTATGCGTATTCAATGTGGAAAGTGGAGAAAGCTGCTGCCAGACACTTTAGATAACAAAAGGATCAGGTAGAAATATTCATTCCCCCCCCCCCCCCCCCCCCGATTCTTCTTTCCCTAGCCACCATCTGTCGGGGGGAGAGTTGGAATATCCCCATACACAGCGTTGTCACCGCCATTCTCAGCGAGTTTGGCAAACAATACACCAATGTGTATAAGGGCCTTAAGTGCAAAGGAACTACGGTGGGGTTGGGGTTATTCTATGCCCACGTTAATAATGTTTGTAACAATCCCTTTATAACCTACAGCTCACCTGCTCATCTGAAGCCAGGTTTGTAAACAGAGGAATAATGTCATTTTTCACATACTCCAGTTCAAGTACTTTAGCAAATTCCCCGAGCTTGGAAGCAGCAGCACGGCGTACCATGGGAGTGTCATCAGAGCACAAGTTGCGGAAATGCCTGAGAAAAACAAGATGCACAAGTATCAAGAAAAGCCGCTCACTGCATGAAGCGTACCAATGGCAGACAATGTAAAACAACCTTAGAGGACTTGACCCTACAGCCACAACGTAAAAATGAAATGCAAATCAGTACCTAAAGGGGATGTCTACCGGCTATTCCTCCACTCAGATCTTGCTTCTAGGATGATATTTGGCTCATCTCCATTAGGGCAGAGCAGTGATGTGTGACTACAGCTACAGGTTTACAAGGGGTCTGAGACACACGTCCTGTCTAATCATTTATCTGGATCACAGCACTGCCCTAATGGAGGAGTTAAACACAGCCAAGGAGCAGGATCTGAAGATGAACCGTGGGTCATCATTCCTTTTAGATACTGACTTTTTTTCAACTCCCAAATGAAGGGTTGGTATAACCTACCTCTCTCTTCCATCGGCCACTTACATAACCCAACACACTTCTAGTTTTGGTTCTAAGACGGCAGTAATCTTTGTCAGACGCTCGGCAGCTACTAACTAGAATTACATAGCACTGACGACATCTGCTCTCCTGCACTAGCTTGTGCCTGAACCCAGGAGGAAGCCAATGTAAGAGAGGGAAGTGCCCTCCAACGGGCAGCTGATGTCTCAGTTGCTTTGTTTGGAAAGTCCTGGACATTTGCTGGCCAATATATTTTAATTCATTCTTCTACGTAACCTTGCCCCTTTGGTGCTGTCACCAGGAGAGGTGAGGATACTTACTGCCTGATCTCTGCTTTGACAGTACTAGACACTCTAGGGTAGCACACGCTGAAAAGGCCACATGCAGATGTGCGTGACGTAAACCAGTCTCCACTGGCCAGGCGTTTCACCAGCGGCACGAAGTGAGCTTCAAGGTCGACAGGAGAATGTTCATGGGAGATCTTCCTCAAGGACTCCACGGCTTTGTCACGAACTACGGTCTCTTCGACGGTTGCCAAGCTTTCCAAGGGAGGCTGTCAAAGAAGAGACCACCAATTCAGATACTGATCTAAGAACTATAACAGCATCAAAACAGCAGTAAAGCCATCAAAAATAACCTCACAATAACCTACAACACATGGAACAAAAATAACCGAGAGCACCATTCTACATTGTATAGAGGGGGTGGATAAGGCAGGAAAATCTAATCTGACCAATTTTAGCTATTCCTATTTGTCTCCATTAATGCAGCTGTTAGCTGAATAGTCTTTTACCTGATCCCATATTCTTCCCCACTACTCCAGAAACATGTACGCGCTTCCTGCTTTGAGTGCAGATGAGCAGATAATTATAGGGCATGGAGTGTTTCTTTCCGACAATCGCCCGCTTGTCAGTGAAGAGCTGTATTTACATGCAGCAATCACTTACACAATATGGGGACGAGCGACGTCTACTTCCACTGCTCGTCCTCATACAGAGTGCCGGAGTCATAGAGCATGATCTTCAGCCCAGGATCGATGACTGAGGTGTACGCACCTCAGATGATTTCACCTGATGAACTAACATCAGGAAACATTTGATGGAGATGCAGCGGCGTGTAATACCAGAGTCAGTAATGTGTAGCTGTATTCCTGCAGCTTGACGCCCTGGTGAATAATAACATTCAATTCCTGTTCTGTGAACTGAATACTTAATTCCTTTTCCCAAGAGGAAATAAAGGGGTATTTTTGGGGACCATGAGACAGACTAGAGCATTATATAAATTTGGATATCTTTTTTGGGTCTCTAATTTGTAAAACTAGGGTCTCAAAAAAATGATCAATCTGTGGTTTTGGGAGGAATTACTAGTTGCTTTTTTAACAAACTGTAAAATGTGACCTAGTTGAAAGGTGGAGAGGGACTTTACTAATGGGTTTTCTCTTAGGCCCCTTTCACACGGGCGAGTATTCCGCGTGGGTGCAATGCGCGAGTTGAACGTATTGCACCCGCACTGAATCCTGAGCCATTCATTTCTATGGGGCTGTTCACATGAGTGGTGATTTTCACGCATCACTTATGCGTTGCGTGAAAATCGCAGCATGCTCTATTTTGTGTGCAGGCCCCATAGAAATGAATGGGGTTGCGTGAAAATCGCAAGCATCCGCAAGAAAGTGCGGATGCAGTGCGATTTTCACGCACGGTTGCTAGGAGACGATCGGGATGGAGACCCGATAATTATTATTTTGCCTTATAACATGGTTATAAGGGAAAATATGCATAGTAAAATAGCGCTGGAGGGGTTAAAAAATAAATAATTTAACTTACCATAGTCCACTTGATCGCAAAGCCGGCATCTCCTTCTGTCTTCGTCACTCCGGTCATCACATGATCCATCACCATGGTAAAAGATCATGTGATGACCGGAGTGACGTCACCACGGGTCCTGTTCCTGCACACAGCTAAGATGAAGACAGAAGGAGATGCCGGCTTTGCGATCAAGTGGACTAAGGTGAGTTAAATTATTATTTTTTTAACCCCTCCAGCACTATTTTACTATGCATTCTGTATTCAGGGAATATAATACAATCTACAGAACACAGATCCCGAGCCCGAACTTCTGTGAAGTTTGGGTACCAAACATGCGCGATTTCTCACGAAAGCGCAAAACACATTACAATGTTTAGCACTTGCGCGGAAAAATTGTGCGTGTTCCCGCAACGCACCTGCAAATTTTCCCGCAACGCCCATGTGAAAGAGGCCTTAAGCTCCTATATGAGGGGATGTCTTCTTCTGGTCAAAGGGACAGAAGGGGGATATTCAATGATTTTGCTGTGTCTGTCAGCATTGCCCAGAAGTTTGGTGATGAAGCACAAAGTAAATCTTTTATTTGCATAATTAGTAGGTGATGAGGTGCTACATTTTTTTGAAACTTAGATTCAATCCATATTTTTATCGCATAATGGGTTAATGCACTATTGGTTCATAGAACTAAAGAGCGGTCTAGGAATAAAGAGTGCAATGGGATATTTGACATATTATTTTCCATAGTTGGTCAATTCGTCCCGCCGGGGACCGGAGCCAATCCAGGCATCTAGAGCAGATAATTGCCTTATGGTAAATATATAGATCCGGGATTCCCAGGCCTCCCCTTTTAGGTTGTAGAATTAAATACATATGAGGTAGCCTGGGTCTGCTGCCCCCCCCCCCCCACAAGGACGAGAAGACACTTTGTAAACGTTTGAAGAACGCTCGTGGATTAGGGATCGGTAGAGCTGTAAATGATACAGCACCTAGGGGAGCAAAACTGTTTTAAAGAGTCTTTCGTCCGAACCAGGAAACGAAGGGTATTTCCCAGGATCCTAGCATGTCCTCCAGAGTCCTCTGCAGGCCCTGAAAGTTAGCTGCAAGTAAGGCCTCATGCACACGACCGTTGTGTGCATCCGTGGCCGTTGTGCCGTTTTCCGTTTTTTTTCGCGGACCCATTGACTTTCAATGGGTCCGTGGAAAAATCGGAAAGTGCACCGTTTTGCAGCCGAGGCCGTGATCCGTGTATCCTGTCCGTCAAAAAAATATGACCTGTCCTATTTTTTTGACGGACAACGGTTCACGGACCCATTCAAGTCAATGGGTCCGTGAAAGAACACGGATGCACACAAGATTGGCATCCGTGTCCGTGATCCGTGGCCGTAGGTTGCTTTCATACAGACGGATCCGAAGATCCGTCTGCATAAAATCTTTTTCTGATCTAAGTTTTCACTTCGTGAAAACTCATTTCCGACAGTATATTCTAACACAGAAGTGTTCCCATGGTGATGGGGATGCTTCTAGTTAGAATACACTGCAAACTTTGTACAAGACCGCCCCCTGCTGCCTGGCACCACCCGATCTCTTACAGGGGGATATGATAGCACAATTAACCCCTTCAGGTGCGGCACCTAAAGGGGTTAATTGTACTATCATATTCCCCTGTAAGAGATCAGGGCTGCCAGGCAGCAGGGGGCAGACCCCCCCCCCCCCTCCCCAGTTTGAATATCGTTGGTGGCACAGTGTGCGCCCACCATCGCCCCCCCCCTTCCCTCCCTCTATTGTAATAAATCGTTGGTGGCACAGTGTGCGCCCACCATCGCCCCCCCCTTCCCTCCCTCTATTGTAATAAATCGTTGGTGGCACAGTGTGCGCCCACCATCGCCCCCCCCTTCCCTCCCTCTATTGTAATAAATCGTTGGTGGCACAGTGTGCGCCCACCATCGGCCCCCCCTCTCTATAGTAGTAACCATTGGTGGCAGTGTGCCGCACAGACCTTTCACTTACCAGTAGGTGGAGCTCCCGGCCGGTCACAGACATCGCAGCAGCAAGCAGGTAAGTATGAATCTTCTACAATTGTACTATTGCCAAGTAACCATGGCAACCAGGGATGCAGTAGCTTCCTGGTTGCCATGGTTACCGATCGGAGCCCCAGCGATTAAACTGGGACTCCAATCGGAACTCCGCTGCCACCAATGATGGGGGGGGGGGAATGGGAGGCCGCACACTGCCACCAATGGTTGTTACTACAATAGAGAGAGGGGGGGGCCGATGGTGGGCGCACACTGTGCCACCAACGATTTTTAACTATAGAGGGAGGAAGGGGGGGGGGGCGATGGTGGGCGCACACTGTGCCACCAACGATTTATTACAATAGAGGGAGGGAGGGGGGGCGATGTGGGGCGCACACTGTGCCACCAACGATATTCAAACTGGGGAGGGGGGGGGGGGGGTCTGCCCCCTGCTGCCTGGCAGCCCTGATCTCTTACAGGGGGATATGATAGTACAATTAACCCCTTCAGGTGCGGCACCTGAGGAGTTAATTGTGCTGATCACGGCCCCCTGTAAGAGACCGGGTGCTGCCAGGCAGCAGTGGGCAGTCATGTACACAGTTTCAGTATATTCTAACCTGAAGCGTCCCCATCACCATGGGAACGCCTCTGTGTTAGAATATACTGTCGGAAATGAGTTTCACGATGTAGCTCATATCCGACAGTATATTCTAACGTAGAGGCGTTCCCATGGTGATGGGGACGCTTCAAGTTATGTTCGGGTGTCCGCCTGGCCGTGCGGAGGCAAGCGGATCCGTCCAGACTTATAATGCAAGTCAATGGGGACGGATCCGTTTGAAGATGACACACTGTGGCTCAATTTTCAAACGGATCCGTCCCCCATTGACTTTCAATGTAAAGTCTGGACGGATCCGTCTGAGGCTATTTTCACACTTAGAAATGTTTTTAACAATATAATGCAGACGGATCCGCTCTGAACGGAGCCACCGTCTGCATTATGAACACAAGTGTGAAAGTAAAGGGACTCCTGACTTTACATTGAAAGTCAATGGGGACGGATCCGTTTGCAATTGCACCATAGTGTCAACGTCAAACGGATCCGTCCCCATTGACTTGCATTGTAATTCAGGACGGATCCGTTTGGCTCCGCACGGCCAGGCGGACGCCAAAACGACTTTTTTTTTCATGTCCGTGGATCCTCCAAAAATCAAGGAAGACACACGGACGAAAAAACGGTCACGGATCACGGACCCCGTTTTTTGCGGACCGTGAAAAAAAAAAAAAACTGTTGTGTGCATGAGGCCTAAAGATGAGAAATCTGGGGTGATTTTTATTCCCAGAAACGCCATTGACTGTGTAGTCCATTGGAATGGAGTTATTTGTTGTAGGCTCTCCTGCAGTTGCGGATCTACGAAGACATTAACTATTGACTTGGAGAGATTTACTGAGAAATTAGATAGGCCGCCGAAGACCTGGAGGAGCGACAAATCGCAGGGAAAGCTTGTTTTTCCCTCCCTTCCGGGGACGAACCCCACTTGTTCTGGCAGAAAGACTTTCAATCTGTTTGCCAGTATTTTAGCATATAAATTGAATGAGTGAATGAGATTTACAGCACTTTAGGAAGGTTTTTGGTCATTTGACATTACTCTGATTTCTAGGACTGGAATGATCTTTGGGCAAGAGGACCACTGCGAGGTAATCCACCAGCAAATGAGAAAAGCCTATGCACAGATGCAGACCAGGAGGATCAAAGTCGCGTGCAGAATACAGTTTCAGAACTAGGTAAGGCCAATTAGGAGCAGTTTTCAGCGTGTGCGGATTAGGGGGAACTTTCCCGCGACGTACACAAAGTCTGAGGCAGCCACTGATTACTATTAATCCCGCTGCACCATAAGCTTATTATGTGTATCCTTACAAGACCACCTGGAGCTGCCTGTTTTGTTCATGCAGCATCTGCTACCAACATACATAAATTACATTCAACTGAGCTGGTGACGTGGATAAAAATATTTAAGAGCTGCCAAGCTGAACACAAGTTTGGGCCGGGAGCCAGGAGAGTAGGGGCCCCCCAGATGGCACCTAATGTCTCAATACCCGCAATGCTTGCAAGCCTCTCGCTCCAGAAGGCGGAAAAGGCTCAGAAGAGATCTAAGACTTTGGCAGCTTTACTTGCTGACGCACAAAGTAGATTGGCAGGGAAGTGGGGAGCCAGATGCGAGCTTTGTAGCTGGAGCCAATAGAGGACAAAAAGGGACAAGGCATCAGTCTATTAACAACTTTCATGTTTGATGGAATTAAGACTAAGGGGCACACACCAGGAGAGATAAAACTATTTCAAGCTTTAACCCAAGTAATACGGTGAAAATACCGAAGGTGGACTCGCGGCTGCTGAAGGTGGCCAAATAAAAACAAACATAAAAGGGTAACGTCAGAAAATATAACAGCATCATATTACATACAGGGACGCACAGCTAAGCTGATGGCGGGGACGAATGGTTCAGTCCACAATAACCAGAGTAGAAGATGTCACTTAGAGCAATGCCAATAGAGTCTATGACGGCACGTTACATCTGCGATAACCATAGCCTCTGCCAGCTTTAAAAGGGCTCTGCAATTTGTTTAAACTGATGATCTATCCCGACACCCGGGACCCCCGCCAATCAGCTGTTTGAGAAGGCAGCAGCGCCGCGGCCTTCTCAATGTTTACCACAGGCCCAGTGACGTCACAACTAGTATAAACTGGCCTGGGTGCAGCTAAGCTCTGTTCACTTGAATGGAGCTTAGCCGCGCCCACGCTAGTTGATACTAGTCGTGACGTCACTGGGCCAGCAGTAAACAGTGAGAAGGCAGTGATGATGCTGGAGCACCGCTGCCTTCTCAAACATCTGATCGGCGGGGGTCCCGGGTGTCAGGCCCCCGCCGATCAGATGCTTATGATCTATCCAGAGGATAGATCATCAGTTTTAACAAAGTGCAGAACCCCTTTAAAGTGGTTCTCAGTTTTCATAATGATTTTTTGGGAATCTGCGTATTTTTGCGCGCTATCCCTGTTTTTCACATCAGCGCTTTCCTTCCCCTGTTCTCAGCATCACTGCATCCTGGCAGGTTGTTTCCATTCAGAACTCAGTTTTCCTCAGCTTCCCGCTGGATTTTCTAACCAATCCCAGCAGGCTATGCTCTGTAAGGGTTCTCAGGGCTCCGCCTGCTACTCTCTCTGTAGTCATGCCCCCTGCACCTCTCCATGTTTGCCGAGAGAGCCATGTAAAATACTGCACAGCCAAGCATGCTGGGTTTGGTTTAAAAATGGATATATTTGGCAAAATAGTTTGTACTATGGGCAGATAAGAAAAATGTCAGTAAAGGTAAAAAGTGTCCTCAGAAAATGACCTATTGTTTAAAATAAACATTTATTTTTTGAATTTTTGGTGATTTTTTTTTCTTTATCTTCCCGTGTCACTACATCTATATTTTAAAAAGGGTGCATTCACACGACCGTAATTCTGAGTCCGCATCCATTCCACAATTTTACAGAACGGATGCAGACCCATTCTTTTCAATGGGTCTGCAAAAGATGCAAACAGCACACAGTGTGCTGTCCGCATCCGTTGTTCCGTTTGGTGGCCCCTTACAAAAGATAGAGCATGTCCTATGTTTTTCTGGGAGCCAACAACGCTCCTTAACGCGCCGGCAGCCTGGAAGTTACGTGAATCATCTGTTCTGAAACCCAGCCACGTGACTCACGTATCTTGGGAAACTCTAGATCCTCTGACATCACATCTGCCAATCTGAATACCAGATTTCTGGACTGATCCATGGACAGCATGTCACTCAGCCCAGGGAAGATGCTGTGGATGGGGCCAGAACTATTCTTCTGCCTGGATACTGAAGGGCCTAATCTGTACATGTGCCAGAGAGACCTCCCTCAGCATCTCCCCTATCCTGTGATGTGAAGGTCCATCGACTGGAAACCTGGTCAGCAGATGTAAGAGCTCCAGATGTAGGGGCTCCAGAGCGTTTGTTCCAGGCTATTTCGAGACAATAGGAACAGTATATTAGAAACGTTTCTTCAGGCAAGTTAACACTAATTAAAGGGATTCTGTCATGAGATTTGAGTCCTATAAGCTAAACATATGGTCATGTCCGTACTAATAACATGAATCCTAAACTGCCCTTATTAAACCTGCTTGTGGCTCTATTAGCCCAAAAAACAGGTTTTTATAAGCTGTCACTCACATACCTAAGGTGTCTAAGGGGTTTTACGTTAATCCAGGGTGCCCGCCCGCACCCCTCGCTGTCTGGTGCCCAGCGCCGCCTTCCTCACCTCAGCGCCGCCTCCGCAATCCTCCCGTCCCTCTGCTAGATCCAGTGCCTGCGCACTAGGCTCAGCCTGATGCGCCGCGGACTCCTGACAGCGGCTTCGTTGAGCGAAGTGCACATGCGCCGGCCTGATGCTCATGTGATCAAAAAGTCATATGCACCCCAAAATAGTGGCAAACAGTCACCTCATCCCGCAAAAAGTGAGACCCTACCTAAGTCATAGCCCAAAAACTAAAAAAAAAAAAAAAACCATGACCAAACCAAGACTATGGAGACACTAAAACATGATTTTTTTTGTTTCAAAAATAAAATCATTGTGTAAAACTTTACACAAATAAAAAAAATTGTATACATATTAGGTATTGCCGCGTCTGTCAAAACCTGCTCTATAAAAATACCACATGATCTAACCTGTCAGATGAATGTTGTAAATAAAAAAAATACAATTTAAAAAAAACGGTGCCCAAACAGCTATTTGTTACCTTGCCTTACAAAAAAAAGTGTAATATAGAGCAACCAAAAATCAAATGTACCCTAAACTAGTACCAACAAAACTTCCACCCTATCCCGTAGTTTCTAATATGGGGTCACTTTTTTGGAGTTTCTACTCTATGGGTGCATCAGGGGGGCTTCAAAGTAGGGATCGACCGATATAGATTTTTTTAGGGCCGATACCGATAATTTATACCGATATTCTGGGAATTTTCATTTTTGAAAAAAAAAGTAAATTCCCAAAAATCTTCTGAAAATTAATGTTTATTGTTAATGTGTATTTTTTTTTTGTAAATCTTTCTTTTTCATTTATATTTTGGTGGGGGTTTTTTTGTAACTTTTTTTTTTTTTTTTTTTAACCAACTTTTAGCCCCCTTAGGGACTAGAACCCTTGTCCTATTCACCCTGATAGAGATCTATCAGGGTGAATAGGAGCTCACGCTGTCCCTGCTGCATGGAGCTTACCATGGCAGCCAGGGCTTCAATAGCGTCCTGGCTGCCATGGTAACCGATCGGAGCCCCAGCATTACACTGCTGGGGCGCCGATCGGAGGAGCAGGGGAGGAGGGGATCCTGTGGGGGGGGCGCATTGCGACTGGGGTGGGGGGCCCTATGCGCCACCAATGCTTAATACTTGGGGGGGGGGGGGGGGGAGCGCACTGTGCCACCAATGAAGCTTAATCTCTAATTTATTCATATACAGGAGGCGGGAGCTGGCTGCAGGATCACATAGCCGGCTCCCGACCTCTATGACAAGTAGCTGCGATCCGCGGCACCTGAGGAGTTAACTACCGCAGATCGCAGCTACAGCTCATAGAGGCCGGGAGCCGGCTATGTGATCCTGCGCGGCCAGCTCCCGCCTACTGTATATGAATAAATGAGAGATTAAGCTTCATTGGTGGCGCAGTGGCCATAGCTCCTCCCCTCCACTTGCCCCCTGTCCTCTATTGGCGGCAGCAGCAGCAGCACAGGGGGAGGAGACACTGCTCCTTCTCCCCTGTGCTGCTGCTGAGGGAACACTGAGAGCGCTGTCAGCAGCGCGATCTGTGTTCCCCATACGCTATCGGAATATCGGCAAAATAAATGCCGATAACGATAGCGTTCAAAATCCTGAATATCGGCCGATAATATCGCTAAATCCGATAATCGGTCGATCCCTACTTCAAAGCCATAAATATTGCATTTTGTTTGGCTGTTAACCCTTGCTTTGTAACTGGAAAAAAATATTAAAATGGAAAATCTGCCAAAAAAGTGAAATTTTTTAATTGTATCTCTATTTTTCATTAATTCTTGTGGAACACCTAAAGGGTTAACGACGTTTGTAAAATCTGTTTTGAATACCTTGAGGGGTGTAGTTTCTAGAATGGGGTAATTTTTGGGTGGTTTCTATTATGTAAGCTTCACAAAGTGACTTTAGACCTGAACTGGTCCTTAAAAAGTTGGTTTTTGAAAATTTCTGAGAAATTTCAAGATTTACTTCTAAACTTCTAAGCCTTGTAACGCCCCCCAAAAATAAAATGTCATTCCCAAAATGATCCTAACATGAAGTAGACATATGGGAAATGTTAAGTAATAACTATTTTTGTAGGTATTAATATGTATTATAGAAGTAGAGAAATTGAAACTTGGAAATTTTTTGCAAATTTGGTATTTTTTTATAAATTAAAATGATTTGATTTGAAAAAAAGGCTCATTTTCACCTTCAGGACAAGGTCGGTCTATAAGGGGTAAAAACAAATCCCCAGTGAACACTCACCACATTACACAGAGTAGTGAAACAAAGTCACATAAATACTTACTAGCAAGCAATGCACAAACTCCGGTCCTCCCACCAGAGTGGTGAAGCTTCCCAGCTGCTCGGCCAGTGCAAGAAGCACCTCGTCTTCATCGTATATGGTATCTAGGAAAGCAAAAAACATAAAACAGACACTCAGAGCTCAAAAGAGAGACAGCAATTCAGTTTAACCAGATCAAGACATGGTCATTTACACTGCATTCCTGAGCAGTTATGTCATTATTTTTTTTTAGTACATACAGCTTTGAAAACCATAACTTATGTTCAATTACAGTTGAAACCAGAAGTTTACATACACTATATAAAAAGACATATATGCATGTTTTTCTTAATATCCGACATGAAATCAGAAAAAAAACTTTCCTGTTTTTGGTCAATTAGGATTACCATAATTATTATTTGCCAAATGCCAGAATAATGAGAGAGAGGATGTTTTAAGGCATTTTTATTACTTTCTGCAAATTCAAAAGTTTACACACATTTCATTAATATTTGGTACCATTGCCCTTAAACTGTATGACTTGGGTCAAACGTTTTGGATATCCTTCCACAAGCTTCTCACAATAGTTGTTGTTCGTAATTTTGGCCAATTCCTCCTGACAAAATTGGTGTAACTGAGCCATAATTGTTGGTTGCCTTGCTCCTGCACCTGCCTTTTCAGCCCATACATTTTCAATAGGATTGAGATCATGTCTTTGTGATGGCCGCTCCAAAACATTGACTATCCTTACGCCACTTTGTAACCAGTTTGGCAGTATGCTTCGGGTCATTGTCCATTTGGAAGACCCATTTCCTCCCAAGCTTTAACTTCCTGGCTGATGCCTTGAGATGTTGCTTCAGTATTTCCACATAATTTTCTTTCCTTATGATGCCATCTGTTTTGTGAAGTGCCCCAGTCCCTTTTGCAGCATAACAACCCCACAACATGATGCTGCCACCCCAGTGTTTCACAGTTGGGATGGTGTTCTTAGGCTTCCAAGCTTCTCCCTTTTCCCTCCAAACCTAACGATGGTCATTATGACCAAAAATGATTATTACTCACCGGTAATTGGATTTTCCAGAGCCCTCAAAAAGGGAGAGGGAGAGAGAATCCGCCCCCATACACAGGAAACCTGCAGAATAAAAAGGGAAGACACTCTTCTCCCAATTCAGTGAGATAGCCATGCATTGGAGGAAGTCCGCCTATATAAATGTTTAGATAACATACAATAATATTCAACTTAATATACATCTGATTCTTCTTCATGCTACACCCGCGTAAGACTAAGAGAACCCAAAATAACCTAGAAGGGAGGGAAATTAAGGGTGCTGTCCTGGGCTTTGGAAAATCCAATTACCGGTGAGTATTCATAATTTTTTCCTTATTCACCCACGACAGCACCACAAGCGATTTAAAACTTTAGGGTGGGAGAGCCGAAAGAAGCACCTTTTCCCCCAAAAGGAAAAAAAAATAAAAAATCTGAAGAAGAGGAGTTCAAACCAAGTCGATAGTGCTCACAAAATGTTGAAGGAGAAGACCAGGTAGCTGCCCTGCAAATATCCTCTATGGAAACCGGTGATCTTTCTGCCTAGGAGGTAGCAACTGCCCTGGTAGAATGTGCTTTTAGACCCACCGAAAGAGATAAACCAGATGAATGGGCCAAAGAAATGGCAGAAACAATCCATCTAGCAATGGAACCTTTTGGTGGCAGCTTTTCCCTTATTCACTCCTTGGAAGGAGGATAAAGAGTGAAGAAGATTTTCGCCAGCTTTCAGTGCGAGACAGATAAATGAGGCTCAGGGTTTTTAAAAAGGGTAGGAAGGACAATTTCCGGGGACCTATGAAAACTGTAAGCCACTTTTGGAAGAAAAGCTGGATCGGGACAAATAAATACCTTGTCTTCCAAAAATAGTGGTGTATCAAGGGTTAATGGATATGGCTTGGATTTCACTAACCTTTCGAGCTTAAGTTACTGCTACTAGAAGGCATAATTTTAAGGTAATACATTTAATGGAGTGACATCCAAAGGTTCAAATGGTGGCTGTGTCAAGGCCTTTACATGGGACTTGAACCTAGTGTTAGAGGGTCTATGGAAAGTTATCGGGGTGGATCTACTTACTGCGCTAAAGAATCTTGAAACCCACGGGCATCCTACAATATCCTGATCCAACAAGACAGAAAGAGCAAAGACCTGAACTTTTAAAAGGTACTACCTGCAAGACTTAGCTCTAATCCCTTTTGAAGAAGTTCTAAAAACTAGGCGAATGGGAGCAGAGGAGGGAATTTCTTTACACTGGATACCTGAAAACTTCAAAAATGTTCACCAAACCCTAGCATAAATGGCCACAGTCACCTTTAAGAAGAGTAGAGATCAAGGCGTCAGAAAACCCCTTCCTACCAAGTACCTTTCAAGTTCCAGGCAGTCAGACAGATTTCTTATGCCTGGTTGAAATACTGGACCCTGGTTCAATAGGTTCCGGATCTCTGGAAGTACCCAAGGGTCCGAAACCGACATTATCCATGATCTCCTTGGCCAAAACGGGGCTATGAGGATAACCCTTGCACAATCTTTCCTGATCTTCCTTAGAACTTTTGAAATCAATGGAAGCAGAGGAAAGGCATGGGCTAGGAAAATTCCATTTCTGGAGAAAGGCATCTATCCCACAAAAGGGATCACGCTGGGTCTAGGGAAAATAAATTTTGAACCTTCCTGTTATTAAAAGTGGCAAAAAAGGTCCATTATTGGATAACCCCAGAGAACAGTTATTTTCTCAAAAATGGAATGGTTCAAACTCCCTTTGCTCCGAGATGGAAAATGACAAAAGTCTGCCTGACCAGTTTCCGTCCACTTGATATGAACCGCTGAGATTGAAGCACACTTTTCTGCTTCCATTTTGTACCCCCTTGTCTGTTCAGATAAGAGACCGTTTTGTTGTCGGTCATAATTCTGGAGATTCTTCCCTCTTATTCTCGAAAGGAACAACCTCATTGCCAGATCTACTGCTGCCAGTTTTTAGGTTGGAGGAGCTCCTTTTTGGTCGTCCCCCCAAAGACCTTGTAGGTAGATTTCTTGAACGTGAGCCCCCCACCCCCAGAGACTTGCATCCGTGGTTAGATATTCCAGGTCTTCTAACCTCCATGGAACTCCCCGAATAAAAAAAATATTTCTAACCGCCATCCTAAGCTCAGGAGTGTTTGGTCTGAGATTCTTTTTTTTTATTCTAGGGAGGAGTTATTTTCCCAGAAAGAAAGGATTTCCCACTGGAGAACACTTGAGTGAAGCTGTGCCCATCTTGCCGCCGGAATATGACACAAGGGATTCCAAGATAGACATTCCTATCCTCATAGAAACTACTGAGTTTCTGGACAGGTCTCTGATTTTCTCCTGAATATGTCTGACCTTTTCTTCTGGCAACATACATTTCTGGGAGGATGAGTTCAGGATCATCTCAAAAAAGTTCTGGTAGGAAGAAGCCTTGACTTTTCTAGGTTTAAGACCCAGCCCAACCTGTCCAGAATTTCTGATACTGCTGAAACTGCTCTTCCACGGGCTTCCTCTGTTTTTCCTACTATTAAAAAAAAACGTCCAGATATGGTATAAAGAGAATATCTTGTTCTCTTATACAAGCCGCCATCTCTGCTATTATTTTCATGGATACCCTTGGAGCCATGGAAAGGCTGAACAGGAGGGCCTGGAACTGAGGATGTTGTAGCTGCCCCCCTATTTTTACCACGACTCAAGAACTTTTGATGTCCCTGGAAAACTGGAACATGATAGTATGCATTCCTGAGATAGAGTACTGCCATAAAAACATTGAGGAAGAAGGCTTTTTACTGATCTTACAGTTTCCATTTAATTTTTATTTTATTTAGAGGAAATTGGTTTAACTTTTTAAAGTTTATTATCATCGTTTCAGAAAGAACCATCCTGTTAACAAGAAATAGGGGAAAGTAAAACCCCTCGCCTTCTTCTCCTTTTAGAACAGGAACTAAAACTTATATTATTTTAGTACTACTTCTTCCATAGCCGATTTTCCTTGAGCCGAAGCCCGAGCTTTTGTCAATAGGAATCTTACCGGAGGGACCATACGAAAATCTAGTTTTAGTGCAGTGAGAATAGTGTCTAGACCAGGTGGTCTAAAAGAGTTTTAATCTGCCTCCTACTTGACCTCTGGCGTCATTGCTGAGCTGGTTTCTTTTTGTCTGCAAAGGGCTGGTTGAGAAAAATAAATAAAAATGTATTCCCTTTCTTTCATTTCAAAATCTATCGTCTCCTTCTCTGTTGTTCCTAAAGAGAACCCTGAAACCCTGGAAATTTTTTCTTTTTATCCGCCGCTTTGTCTAGTAGGGCATCTAGAGCCGGCCCAAAAGGGTATTCCCCTTCACATGGAACACCACATAGCTTATTTTTTGATGGGCAGTCACCAACCCAGTTTTTTTGCCAGAGCACTCTACGGGCAGAATTTTATAAAATAGCGGATCTAGCCGCCAATCTTACTGAATCAGCCAAGAAATCTTCCGCTTTTCTCAGTGGGCAAGGAAGCTAGTAGTTCTTCTCTGGGACATTTATTTTTTAAAGGAGTCTGTCACCTAAATATGGCCATATACAGTACTTATATTGCCCTATCGCACACCTATACATGAATGTAATGGTACCTTTGTCTTTAGACTTGCAGAAGCTGGAAAAACTAACTTTGATTGATATGCAAATGAGCACTCGCAAGTGCCCAGGGGCGGCGTTCACTGTGTTGGTGCCCAGGCTGCCCTGCCTTTTTTCATTGTTCCCCCGCACCAGCCTCTGCCCACCCTCCTATTCCCTTGAGTCATCCTAAGGTCCGGCCGAGATCCCACAACTGTGCCCACAATGGCCATTGCAGTGCGCATGCTCCGGCCCGGCGAGGCAGTGCACAGTGGCGGGATCTCGGCCGGACCTTAGGATGATGCAAGGGAATAGGAGGGCGGGCATATGCAGAGGCTGGGAAACAACGAAAAAAGCCAGGGCAGCCTGGGCACCAACACAGTGAACGCCGCCCCTGGGCACTTG